>NC_056737.1:1225289876-1225294876 GCF_019279795.1 Protopterus annectens
ATATATATATATATATATATATATATATATATATATATATATATATATAGATATATATATATATACACACATATACACATGTGTATTTAATTTATTACTTATTTATTTACATTTGTTTACTGGGAAATTCCAACTGGACACAGGTACTTTTCAGTGGAGGCCCGGGGAGAGAAACTCCACAAAACAATAAATGAGCAGCAGAGTACATGAAGAACAATTGAATATACATACAGCAGCAAATAATACATACTGCAGCAGACATTAGCTATACATACAATATGAACAGATATACCAGTATCTAGCTAAAGGGTAGGAATAAAGGTAGGATGTATATACAGATAACACTAAGCTCAGACAGATACTGTTCTAAACTCATATACCTAAATCTTGCATACAAATATTGCACTAAATTCAGGCAGATAGAAAGCAGAAGCTCCACACACGGTAGAACAAGCTAGAAGGACTAATGGGATGGGAGGGGAAGACAGAGGAGTAAGAGCGGAGACTGAGTGAGTAGTAAACGTGGTAGTGAGAGGATGCTAGGTGCAAGTCAGCTGGATATGTATTTGGAGTTGAGATGAAGTGAGGTAGTTAAGCATGTTATAACAGGTCTGGGAGATTTAGTGAGGAGGGAAGGGGAGGGTAAAGGGTGAGCCAGACCCTGCAGATGAAGGAATGCAATGATCAGATGGTGTGAGGCAGGGTGGCTAGGGGAGAGGAGAGGAATGGGAGGTAAAAGGAGGGTTACTAGTCGGGATTGGTGCATGGGCATAACCAGAGATTTTTTAAGTGAGTTTTTAGTGCAGTCTTGAAGTGATTGCAAGAAGGTAGTGTGCTTATAGAAGGGGGGGTTGTTCCATAATCTAGATATAATGCAGGAGAATAGTGCTTCTCCCACTGAGTTCTTGGGTTTGGTCACTAGAAGTAGATTTTTGTTGCTGGAGCATAGAGGTCTAGTGGAACAGTAGGGCTGGAGAAGGTTTTGAAGGGATGGGACTTTAAGAGGATTGTTTACTAACTTATGGGCAAAGGAGAGTTGATTCAGGTGAAGAAGTTCTGGGAGTTCAAGCCAGTCAAGTTCTCTAAGTGAGATACAGTAGTATCTGCGATAAGATGCACCAGTGGCAAATTAGTAATTTTACTGTAGCAAGCCTTGAGCTTGTTTAGGTCTGTTTGTCTAAGGCAGGTAAGTATAAGAGAGGCATAGAGTAAAGTAGAGATTAGGTGGGAATTGACAGCAGAAATTCTGGCTGTCTTGGTGAGGAATTGTTTGTTTCTGTACAATGCACCTAACTTTTTGTGAACCTTTTTTATGGTAAGAAAAATGTGAGTGTCAAATCTGAGATTGTTATCAATCGCAACACCAGGTAGTTTGCTGTGTTCTGTTGGGGAGATGACAGTATTGTATTTGGCTAGAATATTAAAGTTTGGAATAATTGGGTTAGATTTAGTGGGTTGGAAGAAAATGAGTTTAGTCTTGCTCGGGTTGAGTAATAACTGGGCACTAGATTGCCAGTTTTCTACAGATGAAAAGGCTTCCTGTGTGATCTTGTAAAGTTCAGTTATAGTTGGGGATAAGCTGGTGGGGGTGGAGTCATCTGTATACTGTGTAAGAGAAGCATGCTTGGTGGCTGTGAATAGATCATTGATGAAGAGTGAGAATAGTAGGGGACCAAGGTTGAGCCTTGGGGAACACCGCGTGTTACAGGAAGTCGAGGAGATAGGTCATTATGCCAGACAACTGATTGTTGGCAGCCAGTTAAATAGCTGTGAAACCAATCAGTAGCTGATTGGGAAATGGATAGGTTAGTGAGAACAGAGATTAGTAGTTTGTGTGAGACCATGTCAAAAGCCTTGGATAGGTCCAAAAATATAGCAGAGGAGAACAGGCCATTATTTTTATGATGAAGGATAGAATTAGTGAAAGAGAGCAAGGCTGTAGTAGTAGTGTTGTGGTATGGTCTGAAGCCATGCTGGGTGCTGGAGAGGAGGTTATTAGCTGAAAGGTAGTCTAAGACTTGAGAATGGATGCATTTCTCAAGTATCTTGAAAAGTGGAGAAAGGATGGCTATGGGGCAGAAATGGGGTGGAAATTTCAGTGGAGGAGCCACCTTTATGGAGGGGAATGATGTGGGATATTTTCCACAGTATGAAGACATAGCTTTCTGATAAGGACCGATTAATTAAGATAGAGACTGGATAAGCTAGGGTATTTGCTGCTATTTTTAGGTATTCAGAGGGGAGATTGTCAGCGGCAAGTTTTGATGGCTTAAGTTTCAATAGACTTTTTTTATATAGGAGGCAGGCACTGATGGAAAAGAAAAGACTGTGGGCAGAGTATTTGGTTTTGATGTAGGGAGGGTGGGTAGAAGGTTGTGTTATTTAGTCAAAGACAGAACGGTTTCAGTAAAGAGTTTATTGAATGAGACAGCAATACTGCTGGAGGAAGGGGGAGTGGTAGGTGTGGGAGGGTGCCTACTTTACCTGGGTGGAGATTGGAGTTTATTGTGGACCAGAAATGCTTAGGATTGTAATGGGAGGAGTTTAGGGCAAACTGATAGTATTGGGTTTTATCTTCTTTTATTTGCTTTTTGACCTTGTTGCACAACTCTAGGAATGACTGTCTAGAGGAGGGGGGTTTGTTAAGCGCAAGTGCTCCCAGGCCTTCTCTCTGATTTTCATTAGTGCCTTGATGCTTTTTTGTAGCCAAGAGGAGTGCTGTGTTTTGATTCTGCCATTTCTTATGGGAGCATGTGTGTTTAGGATGTTTAGGAAGGTGCTATTGAAAAAGTAGACAGCTTCATCCAGATTGCAGTACTTTAGTGGTGTCCAATCACATTATTGAAGGGATGAGATAAAGGAGAGATGGTTAAAGTTTACCCTATTTCAGATTTGCCTATAAATAATGGGTTTAACACAATTTAAGTGGTGTCTCAGAAGGAATGTTGGAGTGTGGTCACTGAGGCTGTCTGGTAGACAGCCAGCTAAGGATGAGTGAGGGTCTTTATTGACTAATATCCAGTCGAGAGTAGTATGTTTGTTAGAGTCTTTATTTATCCGAGTAGGTGACTGTATTAGTTGGGAGAAACCATGAAGGTTTAGGTGTTGGGCTGGATGATTGTTACTACAAGATAGCCAGTTGATATTAAAATTACCTAGGATTATGGTTTCCTGGGGTAGGCAATGGTTAGCCCAGTTCAGGAGGTTTTCCAGGGGTGGGATATTTTGGCCAGGTGGGAAGTGTATATGTGTGTTTCACAGTTTAAAAAAAATTAAAATTAATAAAACACCGTTAAGCAATGATAATAATAATGTGTAACTAGTATATGGGTAATGGCGCTACAAGCTAACTTTTGTTGTATCATGATCACTCAGCTGACCAATATGAGTATGTAGGAGTGGCCTGAGGTCAACTGGTGCCCTAGGTAAAAGGGCTCCACGGTGCCCCCCGGCACCACCAGGTACCCCCATCCTGGTCTACCTACACCAAATAAATACTGGAAAAGTGCCCCTGCTAGAGAGGTGCCCTAGGCGGCTGCCTAGGTGGCCTATGCCTAAGGCCGGCTATGTGAGTACCACAGCACAATAAACCTCAGTTCACCCATGCAGCTGTGCTATAATTGCTATAGACCATCTAGCTGCTGGTGCATTCTTTTGTTTATTCTCTCCTGTCAGTCAAAGTTAGTATTTCTAACATTTAGATATTCCCAATCCTTCTCCCTTACCATTTTCATCTTCCCAGAAAACACAAATATTGTTCACATTGTGTATTTTGGGACCTCTAACATTCAAGAATCAAGAGCCAAACAAGCAATAATCAAGGGCAAACACCCTAATACAAGTACATTTTTATAACAATGGTACTGTATTCTTAAATAAAATACATTTTCTGAAGAAAAGTTTGTTTACTGTAGTCATCACTCTGACACACATAACTTGTTTTCCAATGGTCACAAAAATACCTTGAGCTAAAAGTAGAGAAATCCATCAAAGTCGTAGCCTTGTAGGCACAATACCTCTCAGCTGTACAGATTTTGGCAGAATGTCCAGATTTTTGCCTCATATTTTTGGTCCTTTTTTCATAAAATTGTGGTTTTCTCTCAATTTTGTAGCAAATCATTAAAGACTAAAGTAAGAAAATAATGACAGACATTTGAGTTTAGGACTTCATAACCTTCAGAAAATTCATGCTAATGCAAAAACATGTTCCTCTATCAACTTTCTAAGTTTTCAAGAGCAATATTTAAAAATGGACCCTATTTTGGGCCTTTGTTCCACTTTTATTTATGGTTTTGTCCATATTTCTTGCTCTAAGACGTTGAGAAGTATGCATGACACCGAAAACACAGTCAGTCAGTAAAACGTTTTATTTTGCATATTCTTTTACTGGAAAATGGGAGGTGGGTTCAAATTAGCAGAGGTGTGTGTTTACTTTGATTTTAACTCCCAACTTGCATTAATAACTTCAATATATCTCTGCAGTCAGCGTCCTTAGCTCCAGCAACGAAAACTACTAGATTCTTGTTTCTTAGTGTACGGTGGATCTGAAAGTCTATTAATGGAACAGCAGTAATTACACAAGTTATAGCCAGTCACTATCAAATGCACTGGTCACCTGTAGCGGAGAAAAAAAAAACAGCCTTATAGTAATGTATCCCCCAAATCAAATTTTGTGTGTGTGTGTGTTAATCCCCCCTCCCCCCCAAAAAAAAAAAAATTCGCAGAAAGAGTGCTTTTGAGATAATGATGGGATATTCATTGAGAAATAAAGGAGCTTAGCTGGTTAATCCCTTGCCGGAGAAGTGTCCTACTGCAACCTGAGTGAGCCGATTAATGAAAGACGTTTTATTTTTGTCCTCTGGACAGCAGCGCTTTTCTTTGATGTTTGTTCGAAACCGCCCGTATCCTTTTTGGCGCCTACAAAACAATTCGTTTGAGGACGTAGATTTGTATAGTCCCACAGCGTGTGAATTAATGAAGAGATTTGTTTATTGTAAGGT
>NC_056737.1:1225299876-1225354876 GCF_019279795.1 Protopterus annectens
TCATGTAAGCTCCTACACTGTGTTTATGTTTCCCATGGATGTCGGTGACATCAGGGGTGTGTGTCAGGTAACTCTGTCATTTATTTGGGTGTTGTGTGTACTTGTGCCATGTGTCATGTTGTGCAAAAAGTTATGGTGATGCATACAGTATTTGCACGACCAGACCACCCATGTATCAGACATGAGCTAGACATCCAAAAATAGAAACTGGATGCATTCAATCAATATTGTTGAGCATTGCTGGGCATTGGGCAAACTTGGTAAGAGGGGCTGCACTCTGCTCATATTCTGTAGTTACATGATTTATATTACTACTCCTGTAGCACCAGTTGTTAAGTATTGGACTATAATGCAGATGGTGCTGGGTTCAAGTACAGGGTATGGCAATTTTTCTCATATTGTTTTGCTATTGCAGCTTATAGAAGTGAAGTGTAAGTATCATTGATGACCATTTTCTGTATGTTTCATGACAACAGGGATGAAAATATAACATTTTTTAATTCCTTACCTTAGTTATACACAGCTGCACTTTGCTGCATGCAGATGTGCATAGCGCACTATTGCACACTGAAGCAGAACCTTTAAATCATGTTAATTATATCCTAAGCAGGTGAATTCCATCTTAATTAGCCAATCCCACATGGTGGACTTACCCAAAAATGTATAAAGTATGCATACAGCCTACATTCTGATTTTCCCTTGATACTTCATGACAACTGGAGTAAAGACTTGGAAATTTTAACTGAGATAATGCTAGGCCTGCTGCAGCTATTCTACATCTGCATGTGCTAGAGGCTAATGTCAATGCTGCAGGTGTTCTTGACAATAGCCTAGGCCAAGAAGGAGAAGAGTGTTCAGGCCCAGGGTAACCTTCCATGTGCTACATGAACTGGAGATTGTAGAGCACTTGAGGGTGGACAGGGACATATTACAGGAATTCTGTGAGCTGTGCCCCTCTCTACTTAAAGCCAGAGCCAACCGAGGTGAATCCATCCCAGTGGAAACTAAGGTATGTGTAGCCTTAGGATATTAGCTACAGTTACATTTCAAAGACCAACTGGGGGCATGATGGGGGTGTCACAGGCATCAGCATCCTGGATACTCTACCAGTTCCTGGATACTATGCTCCTGCATACCAGTGAGCACATATCATTTCCCCTTTGCCCTGAGGAGAGGGCCAGCAATATGCAATGGTTTTTACCATGTAGTGCACTACCTTGAAGTACTGGAAACTATAGATTGCAGTCATGTATGCATCAAGGCACCACACGGTGAGCAGGATAGAATGTACATTAACTGCAAGGGATACCACTCCATCAACCTCCAAGTCATGTGCAATGCCCAAGGAATAATCTTGAATCTGTGTGCTGGCAACCCTGGCAGTTATCATGACTCCCATATCTGGAACATATCACAGCTGTACCAGATGTTTGCTAGTGGGGGACATCCCACAGGGTCATTTACTGGGGGATGCTGGCTATGCCCTGGAACCATGGATGATGATACCCATCAGAAATGCACACACCCATGGAAGAACACCATAATGAGGTACATGCACAAACTAGGAACATTATAGAGTGCGTGTTTGGGAAATGGTGGAAGATAGGAAAGTGGTGAAATGGGGAGCAAGCAGGGGGAAAAACAAAGTAAAAGGAAGACAGGAATGTGCAGGAAGGGTGTAGGGAAGAACCATAGCGATCCAATTCTTCAACAGTAACAACTGGCCATATGTCCAGTTTATTAGCTGAATTTGGATTGTCACCACCACAGATAGGAGGTGACAACAACATAATTGCATTGTGGAGCCAATTGGACTGAATTAAGTGCATCAAGTAGATACATGTGCAAAATGGAGAGCTATGTATGGGATGACATTTTTTATTTTGGGACTGGTGCACCCCCCCCCTTTTTTTTAGGAGAGAGTGGAATGTTAGGGAAGGGACACAGGCAAGTCTGGGGCAGGCAAGTTGGGAAGGTGAGGAAGCATTTGCAGACAGACAAGACATACAAGACAAGAGACAGGGTCAGTGAAGTACATAAAAGGGAGTTGAACACCTTGGATGGGATAGTAACAGTGTAACTCAAGTCCTCACCCATTGGACTGTCAGCACTGTTCCATCACTGCACCTCTGCCTGCTGTGCCTGATGTCTGCACCTATTGCTGATCTGCCAATCAGGCTCTTCATCTGGTGTAGGCATGTGCCCATGGTCTGGTACAGAGTCCTATGCACCACAGCTGGCAACCCCACACAGGTGATGTATGCAATTCATCTGTCTCTGCTCCCAGAAGGGACCACAGGCCTGGCCCCTGGGGCAGAGCTACCTGAAAGTCCAGGCAGGGAATGGGCAGCAGGGGCGTGCCTCCAGGCTGCATCCCAGAAGTGCTGGGCCTCGGTGCTTCAGCCGGTGGAGCAAGAGTAGGCGGATCATGGGGAACTTGCCTACCCTGCTGTGCTATAGTAATAACATAAATAAAATTCAAACCAAACAGTAAGTCAAACATAAAACAAATTTAATGAAAATTATAAAACATAAAGAAACAATTATAAAGCAGTATAAAACATTTCAAATAATATAAATACAAATAAAATGATAACTTATAAAAATGAAAAAATGCATTTCAAAACCAAAAATTATGAAATTGTACATAATAAACTAAAAATAAACATAAACAAAATTAATTTAATAATAACTAATTTAATTGTATATATAATACAATTAAAAAGTGCATAAGAAATCCATTAATAAATAAAAAAATAGAAGGGGTGGGGTGAAAGAAAAAAGAGAGGAACATTAGTAACCTCAAAGATAATATATAATGCTTTCTATGATTAAGGTATTCTATTCTTTTGCATTTTACTAGGGCGGCCATGGTGGTGCAGCGGTTAGTGTTGCCGCCTCACAGCAAGATGGTTCACTGATTCAATTCTCGGCTGGGGTGCCTTCTGTGCGGAATCTGCATGTCCTCCCTGTGGTCGTGTGGGCTTCCTCCAGGTGCTCCGGTTTCCTCCAACATCCTAAAGACATGCTGTAGGTGGATTGGACACTCTAAATTGGTCCTAGGCATGAGTGTGTGCCTTCTGTGGAAGGTTGGGTGCCTGGCTGGCAACTCGACACCATAAAACTCCACTGCCTTTCATGAGCAGACAAGTGATCCGCTGTGGCGACCCTTAACCGGGAAAAGCTGAAAGAAGAAGAATTCTTTTACATTTTACTGTTAACAATACCAGCTGCAAAGAACTTTTCTTTATTACTTGGAATACATGTACAGAAATTACACCTGACAGTAGGCCATTGAAGACAGAGGTCTAGGGTATGCCCTTCAAATACTATAATGATGATTACTTAACAGTACTGTAGTTTTTACTGATGACAGGCTAAACAGGATTGTAATCAGTTGAGCTTTATATTTGAGGAATGTGGTATTAGAACCCACAAGCAGTGACTACTGTAATGCTGTACTTTTCCTTTGGAATACAACATAATGCAAGCACTCTTTCCTTTTATACTTTATAGACTCACGTTCACTGTTGTCTGAGAATGTGCAACTGTTGCTTTGTGTACAGACCATGCCTCACCACCTTTTAGAGGAGGATATCTTGACATATCATAAACTAATGAGTGTATAATGAGCCATAACTAGAATATATTTCAAATATTGCTCTTACACACATGGATAGTTGCACAGGATTTGTGTTAACATACATTCTAACATTCATTATTTATTGACTTCAATATAAATGACTTGCCAGCCAACCATGAATCTTATATTGAGCAGACCAAAACCATGATTTGTAAATTTGTGTATTCAGCAGAGATAAGTACAGCTGAAAGCTATTTTGTATTTATTTTTTTTATTTTATTTGTACATTTGTTAACCAGGAAGGTCCGACTGGATATATGTCCATTTTCAGCAGAGGCCCAGGAAGAAAAACTCTATACAGTAGAAATAAGGCAGACAACATAATACACTGGAAAATCCAATAGAGAAATACAATCCAGAGAAATTCTTCATAATTACATAATGAAAGCAGAATAATATTTACATAATTACATATTGAAACCATTCCATTATAAGAGTAATTCAGGTAGTACAATGTATTTGTAGGTAATTTTTGAAGTTCTTAGGTCAAGAATCAAGAGGTACGTATATAATTGTGTTACATCTTATATGTCTTAGATTTCACTTAATCACATGGCAGGAGAGTAATATAGTTATAATTAGAGACACAATTGTAAAGAGTGGGGAGTTAGGGGTAGAGCAAGGACAGAGCCATTGTGACGTGAAGTACTGAGTAAGGTATTTTTTAAATTGGGTTAGAGAGGGTTGTAAAGTTAGTTCTCTAGGGAGAGAGTTCCAGACTTTACCAACTGAGTTCATAAACAGAGCTTCTCCAGCTGAGTTGTTTGCTTTGAAGGTGTAAGCTAACATTTTGTTAGAGGATCGGAGAGTTTTAAGGTTATGATAGGGGGTGATGAGTGTATTAAGATCGGGTGTCTGTTTGGGCTGATAGAGAATCTTGCGGGTGATTATTAGTTGGTTGGTCATTAGAAGGTTAGGTAGTTAAAGCCAGATTAGTAGTATGAGATTATGGCAATGATGGGTCCTGTAGGCAGAGGCAGTGGCAAATCTGGCAATGTGATTATAACAGGTTGTGAGCTTGTTCAGGGAGCTTTTATTCAGGTTGGTGAATAGGGGGGAGGCGTAGAGAAGTGTGGATAGAAGATGAGTGCGAGCAAGGACAGTTCTGGCAAGGGGAGTTAAGAAAGGTTTAATTCTATGTAGAGAGACATGTTTTTTATTTACTGTTTTGATGGTGTGGTCGATATGCAGCTCAAACATTAGGTTGTTGTCGACTATGACACCTAGTAGTTTGGTTGAGGGGTCTGGTGATATAGTAGTACCATTGCTAGATGTGATGGAGAAGGTTAGAGAGGAGGTCTTACGGGATGAGTAGAACAGCAGCAGTTTATTTTTCTCGGGGTTTAATATTAGATGATGATAGAGGAGTCAGTTTTCTATCATGGTAGATGTGTTTTGAGATAGTGTCTGTAGCTCATCTGGGGTTGTGGCAGAGTAGGTCAGGGTGGAGTCGTCTGTGTATTGGATGCAGGTAGTGTCTGGTATTACTCTGTGCAAGTCATTAATGAAAATGGAAAATAAGAGGGGCCTTAAGATGGATCCTTGGGGGACACCAAGAGTTATAGGTAAAGGGTAGATAGGTTGTCTTTCCAGAGGACTGCCTGTTGCCTACCTTCCAAAAATAACTTAAACCATTGTATAGCATGGGTGTCTAGGGCGAGTGTTTCTAGGGTTTGCTGGAGAAGTTGGTGGTTTATCATGTCGAAAGCTTTGGAAAGATCTAGGAAGACGGCCGAGGAAAGTTTATTGCTATTATGGTTGTGATTTATGGCAGTGGTGAAGGACAGTAGGGCAGTGGTGCTACTGTGGTTTGGTCTGAAGCCATGCTGAGAGTTTGACAGGTGATTGTTATCAAGAAGATAGGCTAGGAGATGTTTCTGGATACATTTTTCCAGGATTTTGACTATGGGAGAGAGTATTGCTATGGGTCTGTAGTTTGAGATGTCACTGCAGCTGCCTCCCTTGTGGATTGGAATGATATGGGATACTTTTCAGGTAGTGGGAATGGTAGCTTCAGATATGGATCTGTTGATCATAATGGATATAGGGTAGGCTACAGCATCTGCTTCTTTTTGTAGGTAGTCTACTGGTAGGAGATCTGCGACAAGGGTAGTTGGTTTTAGTTTTTAATTAGAGTAAGGAGGTAGTCTGCTGGTAGGAGATCTGTGACAAGGGTAGTTGGTTTTAGTTTTCTAATTAGAGTAAGGAGGTAGTCTGCTGGAAGGAGATCAGACATGGGTAGTTGGTTTTAGTTTTCTAATTAGAGTAAGGAGGTAGTCTGCTGGTAGGAGATCAGCAACAAGGGTAGTTGGTTTTAATTTTTTAATTAGAGTAAGGATAAATGAAGTTGAGACTGGTTGAAATTTGAAGGTGGTTTGGGTAATGGGTGTAGAGGCAGAGGGATTTAGTGGATTGGGGGCTAAGTTATTGGCTAGGTTTTGGATAGTTTCTATAAAGAAGCTATTGAAGGAGTTGGCTACTTCTGCTGGAGAATGTGAGTTGTAAGCTGAGGGGAAAGGGGTGGTAGAGTGTCCTGGATGGAGCAGTGTGTTTAGAGTTGCCTAGAATCTATTTGGTTTGCTCTGTTTTTTGTGTTGTAGGTTGTGATAGTAGTTCTTTTTGTCAGTAGTCACAGATATTTTTTGTGTCATTCCTTAATTGTCTATAATGGAGTTGATCTGAGAGGTTTTTGGAGGTACACCAAGTGGCCCAAGCTTTATTTCTTAGTAAGATTTTTTGCCTAGTTGCAGCTGTAACCACCAAAAAACTCTACACCGCTGCTCTCCGATACCAAATGCCACAGGTTACACGTCTCAATAAACACAATAGTGTCCTTCTTTCAAGGCAAATTCATTTATTATTTAAAACTTAAAATGCGATTACTAAACATACATTATTCGTCAGGACACCTGTCCCAACTTCATCAGAAGTTAAAGTATTGTACAGCTTCTTCTAGTGTGAGATGCTTTAGAACTGACCAGTTGCAAAGCTTAAGGCCTGTTTGAAAGTTCTTTAGGTTAAAATCTTTCTTGTTTCTGATTGTTTTATAGGTGGGTTGTTTGTGGATTTCAGCCTTTTGCCTGATGATATAGGTGAGGTGCTGATTACTTATATCGTCGGGCAAGGTTCCAGCTTTATACATGAGTGGGTGATAGTTAATAAGTATCCAATCTAATATAGTTTCTTTATTGTTAAGTTTAGTGATTCTGGTGGGGGAGGATATGACTTGTGAGAAACCATAAAGGTTAATGTGGGAAGTCGGGGGTTCTGAGGAGCATGAGTACCAGTCTATATTAAAATCTCTGAGTACAATGGTTTCCTAGGGATAATTATTTGATAGCCAGTTTAGTATATCCTCAAGTACTGGTATGTTTTTCCCTGGGGGGATGTAGACACAGATTATATATATACTTTTGCTTTTATTGATGTGTAGTTTAGTAGTAATTAATTCAGCGGTAGTATTTTGGAAGGGTTGATGGCTGTCAGTGGTTACTTCTAGCATCGATTTGTAGAGTACAGCTACCCCCCTGTCCCTTTCTGGCAGTGCAGTCATGTCTAAATATATTGTCACCTGGTGGTATGACTTCACTATCTAAGGTGCTTGGCTTGAGCTAGGTTTCAGTGAGACAGAGAACATCAGGAGAAAGATGATCTACTAGGGCATGGAGGTGTTGAAGTTTATTATTTATGATTCTGATGTTTAGATGACTTACCAGGAGTGAGTTAGGAGGTCTGTTTATGGTATGGGTTACAGGGGATGGAGTAGTAGTGCTGGTAGAGTTAATGGTAGAGGATGGACTTGGGTTTGGGTGGATGTCCCCATCCCTGGTGAGATTAGTTTGGTATTTAATGATTAATTTCAGAATCTTATAAAGAAGGGTTTGGTATTTTTTAGTTTTTAGGCTGATGCAACGGTTTCTAATAGTACTTATGAGGTGTTTGATTGGTTAGCTACGGGGGGAGTAAGTAGGTGTTCTAGATTATTAGGTTTGGGCAATGTGATAGTATGGCTTCCTGGGGAGGGAAAACCATGAATCACTTGTTGTTCATATACTGTTAGTAAGCAAGGGATAAGCAATAGTGGTATAATGGAGTAGGTCAGTAATAAGTTGAATGAAGGTATGCATACATACTTGTTTTTACAGTTCAGATGTGCATTCCCAAGTTCATACAACTCTGTGATGCAGCAACTAATTAGTCTATAATTGTTAAGGCTGCAGTAACAGTACTTTATATAATTATGCTTACTTACCATGTGCTTGTCATATTCTGGCCAACTGCCTCGCATAGGGCCTCACTTTTGAGGCCGTCTGTTCTGCAACTGTGGGAAAAGGGAAAAAGAAGAAGCATTATGAATACCAGTTTCTACCATATTAAGCTTGAATACTTGCAATTATACAACAACCCCCCATTAATATTCCAAAACGTGCACGCTGATTGGTCAGCGTGCACGTTGTAAATCAGACTTATACTAATGGAAAAAGGTCTAGTCGCCCGGATTTTTTCCATTAGTATAAGTCTTTTTTTACAGCAACGGAAAACGCAAGATCTCCGTTGCTTTTTAGACACTGTCTCGCTATGTTAAAGGAGTTTAACATAGCAAGACAGCTTTAAAAAAAGTAACGGAAATCTTCCTTTCTCCCTTGCTTTTTTTAAAGCTGTCTCGCTATGTTAAACTCCTTTAACATAGCGGTATACACTTTGTAAAAAGCAACGGAGATCTTGCTTTCTCCGTTGCTTCCACACACAGTTCTGATGTACTGAGTAAGCATATGCATGTGCAGTACATCAGAACTGCTCCAGGATATCGGACAGCTGCAGAAGGGCAGCAAGGAGGTATTATACAATGCCATTATTTAAGAAAATGTGTAAAGAATGTAGAAGGTAACACCACTGGAAGCACTTCTGTTGTAATAATCCAAAATCTTCTTTTTCCAGTAATCTTCTTTATTCAAAAATTAAGTCTTATAGGTTTGAAATATATTGTTCTAATCAGATGCTTTAGCTTAGTTGTTTTGTCCTTGACATTTTTTGTTGTTATCATTTAAAACTTGTCAAAGTAACTATTGTGTCCATTAGTAATTTTGAATGATACATTGTTGCAGGCAGATTCTGCCTTGCATGCTTGAGGAATCTATCGGAGTCAACTTGAGGCTGACTCTGTCAGACTACAACATGCAAATGTTTTATGTTGCATGGCTTGACTCTAAGCGTATCAAGATGTTTTCTTTTCTTTTCTTTTTATTCATGTACTATACTTGTGCTTTCAACATTATGGAACCCATTAAGCGCTTTGATGCGCAATGGCTAGAATGCAAGATAATGTTTTGATTACTTTCATTCAGTCAGTTACAAAAGGCTTTGTTATATTATCTTACAGTGATAAATATACAGCTGGGTTATTTGCTTTTGCAGAGCTATGCACATGATTATTTATGCAACGTTCTAAGAACTATTTACATCCATCGTTACTTTCACTTTAATTTTGAGTTCAGATGATGTTATGGGCTGTATTGGGGAAAGGAAAAAAAATAGAGGCTTTGCTGCCTGATATTATAGTGTCACATACTTGTTCTGTGTTTCAATTGCTATACGGCTGGATTGTTCTGCTTGGCTTCCTAGGGCTGAGCATATGATTGTGAATGTAGAGTATTCAAACAAAAAGTGCGTTTTTGCTGACCAATTGTTTTAATATGTATATTGATTCAGAACCTAGTCGCAACTTTGGTTGCAAAAAGATTTAATATGATGTATAAAAATGGTCATAAGTCTCAAGTTTATTGTGGTTTTATCAAGTTTCTTAATTCATTGCTTTTGACGTTTTTAAACAAATGACTTTGACTCTTGATTAAGTGAATAATTGTTTGATAGGTTTGATTATGGCGCCAAAATTTGTATTTAAGAAGGGGCATTCTTACTGTGTTTTATGTCTGAAGAAGCGTAGTGTCTACTACGTGAAAGCGCTTACTCTTTTTTGAATAAAGAAGATTACTGGAAAAAGAAAATTTTGGATTATTACAACAGAGGTGCCTCCAGTGGTGTTACCTTCTACATTCTTTACACATTTCCGAGTCTTTGTTGTGTAGAAGGTGCTTTATATATCAGTTGCAGTTTTGTTTTTTCGCTTTTTCGATTATTTAAGAAAAGTAAGTATTTTTTTTTCTTAAATAATGTCATTGTATAAGAGCAATAACCCACTTCTGGGTGTGGGTAATGCTGGATTTACCCATGGGTGTCTTTGTTTGGCCTCTCGGGCTTCGCCCTTGTGACCAAACCACACCAACCATGGGTAAATCCAGAATTACCCACACCTAGGCGTGGGTTATTGCTATAGTAGTACATGAAAGCATACATACACATGGCTGGGATGTGCCCCATCCAACACTTACTGATCCAGAGATCAAGGGTGTCCCTTTTTCTGCATTGCAGGTCATCATAGTGGTGATGACATTGTTCCCAGCGTGGGGGATACCAGCCGCACTAGTAAGGGCCCTGGCTAAACTGTCCCAGGCTTCTGACTTGTATTGGGAGCTCATGTATTTCTCCTGCAGCAGCCAGGGCCCATAATCCTTAACCAGGAGCCCAGTAAACACCTTGGACTCCTGAATACCCCAGCACTGTGCTCTAAAATTCACTCCCTCACCAATGCCTGCCATTGCTGCACAAGGTTGAGCTCAACATGTCTATAGCACAATTCCAACTGTTTCACCTTTAAATAGCATGTTTACCTGCCAATCGTGCTTACTGTGAATGTGCACTGTCTACATTTTGATACATTTGAAAAAGCTATAAGCAGCTTACCATCACGCAAACACAGTAAAATAAGTGTGTTGGTTTGTGCAATACTAAACGGTGTGCATCTTTTTCAAATGTATCTAAATAACTTCCAGTGCTATTCCATGGTTATTTCATTACACTAACACTTCATTTATATAAGCTTCAATGTAACAGCAATACCAATAAAGTTTGCATACCCTAGACTAGGGCCCCAGGACCATTTTCACTGCAGTCCAACACTCTGCTCATGTCGCCACAAGATTTGTTACATGCAGTCACGTATCTTAGTATTCATTAAGTTGATGGTATAAGTGTAATGCAGCCTCACTTACCAGGCTTGGGTGATGCCCAGCAGTGATGAGCTATACCAATTGTAAGCATCCAGTTTCTATTTTTAGATGTCTAGGTCATGTCTGATACATGGGTGGCCCCGTTGCGCAAATGAGATAAGCATTGCCAAATGCTGCGGCATGATGCGCAAATATGGTATAAATAAAAAAACAAAAAGGAAAAGGAGGAAAAATCACACTTTATAGATATAACTCATTCTGGCAGTCTTTCTATGGTTTTGGCTGATATTTTTCCGGTGGTCCTCATAAAATTTGTAGTTTTGAAATAATCACTCAAGATGGACAGCAATGAATACAGATGGATAGTTTTGTGTAGGACTAGAAGGTTAGGGGGTATGGGGGTGGGATGCTGGTGCTCTCCTATACACAGATTAATTATCTGTGTTGCTCTACTAGGTTTCACAGCCAACACTACATGTGCATGCCATGAACCTTCACTTAGGTGTGCCTCACAACATTAACATGCATTGAACATTGCCAAGAGCACATTGTGGCTGTGTACATGGATACACCCCATGCAGGCTGTACACTAAGCCTGCATGGAGTTTATTGAATCCTGGGGTTAGACTCCACTCAAGTCTAATTCTTTCCATTGTCTCGGTACTCGCACTATTAGCTAAGATTCCCTTCAATGTTAGTTCACCAGTACTGGCCACAGTTTTTCATATATATCCTTACCACTGTTGTGTATAAATGGAAGTTAATTGTGGTTTCCATCATGACTGCTTCTGCAGCTGTTAATCCCAACATCTATTGACCCTTATCACTACCCTTTATATTGTTGTGCAAGATTTAACTGATTGACATACATCTCAACTGTACAGATTTTCACAGAATGTCCAGAGTTTGCCTCATTTTTTTGGTCCATTTTTCATAAAACTGTGATTTTTTTTCTGGCACATTAATGACAAATCATTAGAGACTGAAGTTAAAAAATAATGACAGACAGTTGAGTTTCAGACTTCATACCCTTCAGAAAATTCATGGTAATGCATAACCTGTTATTCCATCAACTTTCTAAGTTTGTCAGAGCACTATTTAAAAATTGTCGCTATTTTTGGGCCTTTGTCCCACTATTATTTATGGATTCATCCAGATTTCTTGTTCTAAGAGATGGAGAGGTATGCTGACAGATGATTATAATCTACTGATCTCTTTCCTCCGGATAAATTGTATATAAAAAGCTGTAAAAAATGCAGTTCTTTTTCCAGATAAGATGCACACAGATGAAAATAAGAAAAGTTTTACAAAACCAACTTATGCTAACACATTCAGAGTTTGATCTTTCGGTTTCATCTAAGTAGATTTATTCTGGGGTATATTATTTGGATTTAAAACTTTGACCTGTTAGGAAGTAGAGAGTTAAGACTTCTCTACTTAATGCAAAAGGGTTGGAGAGATTTGTCTAAGGATTTGTCTAAAATTGAACAGTGCTAACTGAATCTGTTCCAGAATTCACTCATTCAAGACACCCCTATTGGTTTTTTTTTCATGTAAAGAAGCTTTCTTTGAAAATCACTTGAGTAGTTACTGAAATCTGTTCTTTCCTGACAGAGGGTTTTGTGAAATTTAACAAGCCTGGTGGGAGCATTGAATAAAATATTTACATTGCCTAATAACCAAAGTTAGTGAGCCCATGTCTGTATTTGATTTTGTTAGTATTCTGCAAATCCTAAATAGTCATAAAGTTAGAGGTAAACAGAATGCAGTTATCTTCAGTTAGTGACAGTAGGAGAATCAACTAGTTGTTAGACAGCATTTTTATTTATGCCACAGGTTTGTTCAAAACTTTTTATTTTACATTTCTCTGTGCAAAAGGAATATGTGTATTTTTGCTTTTTGCATTCAGTTGTGTCATTTCCTGAATTTCATTATTAAATTTTAAAAGATTGCAGGTGGCTGCTTATTGATATGTATAAATGATTGCATAAAAATGGTGAATTATGACTCTTGGCATCTACCTTTTAAAGAAAGAGACTATTTAGCTATAGCTACCATAAGTAGAAAGTACACGTGACTCATTGTAGGAATGTACAGCAAATGTGACCTTGTGACTTTGGTGTGCCAGGTTGATGTTAATGGCAGTAGTATGTTGGTATAAAA
The DNA here is from genome assembly GCF_019279795.1 of Protopterus annectens. Lineage (NCBI taxonomy): Eukaryota > Metazoa > Chordata > Ceratodontiformes > Protopteridae > Protopterus > Protopterus annectens. The sequence goes on from NC_056737.1 coordinate 1,225,312,750, forward strand.
AGGACAGCAGTCCTAAAAATGGTATAAGCCCTTTCCAGAAAACACTGTGTGTGCGCATGTGTGTGCGTGTGTGTGTGTGTGTGTGTGTGTGTGTGTGTGTGTATGTATATGCAAAGCAGTTCTAGCCATGATATCTTACTGTTGGTAAAACAACACTGAAAGGCACAGGGCTGAAAGAGAGGTGGGTGAATTCCTAGAAAGCTTCTGTCATAACATACTTTTACATTCGTATGTCAGTGGCATCATTAGGTAATGCACTCACCTTTGGTGCAGAAGGCTGTGGGATCTATTCCCACAAAACATAGATCCAGGGTGGGAGGTTGGTGTAATGGTTAAGGTGCTTACCTTAGAAACACAAGGTGCGGGGTTTGATTCTCACATGGGTAATTGGCTAGGCTTAAAATGGCCCCCAAGGACAGTTAGCCTAGTATTAATCTATAAAATCAATTATTTTTAAACACCTTTAATGAATTATCACTTGTGACATAGGCAAATGTACATTTATACAAAAGTAATCAAACTGTATTAACAAATTAACATTAACAAACATTATACTTCACATATATTGCTATGTATCATATAACCTAAGCAACATTACATAAATTATTCAATTTCTGCTCTTTTTTTAAACAAGAAACATGTTTATTAAACCATCACTTATGGCATAAGCAATCATACATTTATATAAATGAAAACAAACCACACAGACACAATCCTTGTTACAAGCATTTTTACATCACAAACCATGTTGACACACTCCCATTTGCAAACATTATACATCACTTATAATCTACCCAATCATTTTTAGTCAAACATTACATAGTTCAATCAAGTCCTGTCTTCTTTTAAACCTCATTCCTCCCCTCTATGTATTGTTCCCACAATTCCCATTTTTTTCCTGTGCAGTTTGCTCCTACCCTTTTTTAAAGATCTCATGTTGAGGTGTTTTATCTGAGTTACTATATTCACTACTTCTAATATGGCTGGTTTAGATTTTGATTTCCATTTTCTAGTAATTGCTTTTGGCAGCCCCCATAATTAGACACAGCAAGGCCTTACCATGTCTAGGCAATTCTGATTCTGTATCATAGCTCAGAAAAATCATCTCCCTCGTTACACCAATCTGCCCACCCAGCATCTCTGACAGTGCATCCCGCAGGGAATTCTTAAAATCTGCCACCCACTGCACTCCCACAAAATATGTTAAACATAGATCAATTCTTGACACTGTATTTGCAGCTTAAGGTTGGTGCTACACTCCTGAGATTGTCATCCTTTTGGATGAGATATTAAACTGAGGCCCCATCTGCTTTAGTTGGTGATGTAAAATATCCCATGGCACCTATCAAAAAAGAGTAGGAGAAGTTCATTGATACCCTGACCAAATTTCTTATGTAAATACCCCTTTGGATCTCCTCTGAAAAGAGGCTGCTAGCCTAGTGGAACTAACCTGGTCAACAAAGGATAAATAAATCAACTACAGATGAACTCCAGTTTTCTATATTATTGTCACTGGTATGGTTTTGTAAGGCCATTCCGCATATGTTAATTGCTGACAGCAGTGTGGATTTTGTAAACTGGAATGCTGTAACCTACCAGAACAGTTCTTTTTTCATATTTCATTTCCTCTTCTGTCTGCTTTCTGTTAAGCCACTCCCAAACAAACCTGAACCCATTCATTCTCTGTGGGAGCTAGGAATCTCCCCTTCACAGATCCTTTAGGTTGAGTGACATCTGAAAGGGCCATTACCCATGTGCATGTTGGGGAGTTTGGTACTGTTTCCAAGCTCCTGAGTATAAGATCTGTTTGAGATGAGTGCCCCTAACTTTTCAACATGGTTGTAGACATTGGCATCTGCATCACTGTAGGCTCTGTCTATGCCCCTGTAACACCTTGTGTTGTATTCCCATGCATGCTGCTATCCAGGCCTACTATTTCAGGTTTAGGCAGCCATATTGTCCTGTATAGGCCAGCTTCTATTGACACTCCCTGATCCCCACTCCAGCGGGAAATGATTCTGGGAGGGGTGGCTAAGATTATCTGTGACCCCCCCCCCCCAGGATGAGAACATACTCAATGTCCCTTGCCTATGCCATTAAGTGTTTAAACTGTTAATCCAGCACTGGTTACCTGCTTTATACTCAGGGCTTTATCCCTTTATGCTATTGGTGTGTCTCCCTGAAAAACAATGTTGTCACCAGAAAGTATGTATACCACTGTAACAACAATAAAAATATAGAAAAAATATGCATTGAACAGCAGCATTTCGTTTTTTTTAACAGAATTATTTAGGAAACAAGCAAAATGAGCTTTGATGAGTATGGCAAATTGCCATTGGTATAAATTGCTAAACAGTAGGAATCAAAGGGCCATCTAAATGTTGGCCTGAGTAAGAGTAAATTAATAGGCATGTTATGTGCAGTTGAATTTCAGCCCAATGAGTCTGAAGACAGCCTGGCATGGGCTGTAGGAATGCAGCTGCAGCAAAAGGACATCTCTTTAATTGAGATGATCTCAAAGAGCACCTCATACATCTCAACCTCATAGCAGAAGAAATATTGACAAAGTCAAAAATAATGGAGAGGACAAAGGCTCACAAATAAGGCCAAATTTTAAATATTTCTCTTATAAACTTAGTAAATTGCTACAAGAAATGGTTTTGAATTACAATGCTTTTTTGGAAGGATATGAACTCTGAATGTTAAAGGTCTGCCAGTATATAGTGATTCAATTCTCACTGATTTTCCAGAAAACCAGAGATATTCTGAGGAACTGACCAAAAATATGAGGTAAAAATCTGGACATTCTGCAACAATCCTGTCACTAAAAAGAAAATGGGGGCATTCTTTGGGACAAAGAGGTACCATAGGCAAATACTAGGCTAACTGTCTTGAAGAGCCATTTTAAGCCTAGAAAATAACCTATAGTCAGAATCAAACCTTGCACCTTGTATTTTTAAAGTGAACACCTTAATAACCATCATGCCAAACCCACATTCCTTAAAGTCACTAGTAAGGACTGGCTGACTCAACTGCTCCTCTATTCCATTTTAAATCAGCCAGCTTTCCAAAGATGAGAATTAAATTCTGTACCTTGCATCTGTGAGATAAACACCTTCATTATTATGCTGACCTTGCCCTACTATATGACATATTTCCTTCACTGTAGTACACTAACCACCCTGCTTATAAACCGTACTAGAAAAAAAAGAAAAGAAAACAATTTGTACTCCAGCTTGTGATCAGGTTAAAAAAAAAGCAGCTGCTCTCACACAAGGGTTTAATTATTTTGTGAAGGGACCAGGAATTTGAATTTCAAAAGGTAAAGTTGCAGTAGTGTTACAGGTGTTGTATTGGACTGAGGTGCTGAAGTAAGACCTGACTCATAGGTAGACTTAGTTAGCTGGAAAGCCTTTATACTCATCCTCACTTATGGTATCTCCTTTGGGTAGTGAGTAAATGATATTTTTAATGTGTACCCACTTCATATTTGGTCTGTTATCATTTAACAAGCTTACTGTAGTCCTTGTAATACCCATATTCTGTTTTTAATAAAGCTATTTTTACATTCTTCCTGATGATAGAAATATGTTTCAGAACTTTTTATTTTTCACTTTTTTGCAGTGCTATATTAATAAAAAACACTGTGCTATGAAAAAAGCACGTATAATAAGTCCACTTATCCACAATAACAGAGACTCTGATGAAGTCTTTATTATTGTGGATGGAAACCCCCTTTTTAGTTCTAGTACAGTGGCTTTATGTTTTTATTATTGTTTTACCACTTTTTACTGTATCCTTCTGTTGGATTACTGTTTTATATTAAAACAAATGTGGCCATATGCATGCACATTAACAGGCTTTGAAATGTACAGTGAATTGAATGATATCATCTGGAAAAAGAAAGGCTATGTGCTTGAGTATGTTACATGATGCTAAAGAAGAAGCAGATGTGGTGGTAGAGTACAGAGATTATAAAATGGGTTTTCCGTTGTCTACAGTGTCTTTTGTTTTATTTTCAACACATTCCACCTTATATGTGTGCATGACAAGTGCTGCAACTTGAGACCAATATAAATTCATATGACAGTGACAATAACACTTTGGGAAGTCTGTATGGGCAGCACACAACATGGTACATGATTTAACTGAAATGGTTTTATAAACTAACTCTATGCATTGCTGGTATGTTTCACTGTTACAGACAGGGTGCAGCACACCTTGTATACCAGACAGAGGTCACGTCTGTGGAGTCTGTATGAAACTGAGTAGAGGAATAGGGCTTTTAGCCTATCCATGTATGGTAGATGTTTGAGGCCTAGGATTCTCCTGGTGAGGAACCTCTGTGGTCTCTCCAGCTGCTGCATGTGCTTTGCGAGGTACATGATGAAAGGGGCATTGTACTCAATAATGGGTCTTATAAGGGAAGAATGCAGGGATGTTATGAGCTCCTTGTCCCTGGATGAGATACCCTTACTTATGAGGTTGGCCATGTAGAAGATTTTCCATACAATGGAAGCAACATGGTGGTCAAAAGTCAGGTTGCTAGCAACCTGGGTGCCCAAATCCCTTACAACTGATTGCATGCTTAGGACATTGTTATTAACATGATAATTTGTGGGAATGTCACTCTCCTCAAAGGGGATGATGATGAATTTTTTAGTATTCAGCTTGAGGCCATGTTTCTGGCATCAGTAATTTATGTGAGTGTGACCCTCTTGGATGGTGCCCACATCATTAGGGGAATTTATGACAGCACCCAGCTTGCAGACATCTGCAAACTTGGTCAGCCCACTGGCTTTGGCCTGCACCTCAGAAAATTATATCTCAAATAACAGAGGCCCTAAGACCAAACCTCAGGTACACCACTTGTTACAGGTCTACTGCTTCAGGTGGCTTCCCCTATTTTGACTAGGTGGGTTCTATCAGTGAGACAGTTTGCTACCCAACTGGTAACATATGGATCGATGCCTAGTTGAGAGAGTGTATCTATTATGCCCGAGTGTGGAATAGTGTCAAAGGCTTTGGCCAGGTCAAGAAAGGCAGTGTGCACCATCTTCTCCTCGTCCATGGCTTTGGTGACTGTCTCAAAGAAGTTGACCAAATTTAGCAGACATGATCTCTCCTTGATGAAGCCAAATTGTGTGGGATTGAGTGTTTGGAGGTTGCCAGTGTCCTTGTTAATGAGGTCCATGATAATCCATTCCATGGTTTGCAGATCAGGCTAATTAGGCTGATGGTTCAATAAGTTCCCAGAACTGTGGATGCTCCATCTTTATGGAAAGGGATGACAGTGGCTGTCTTCCACTTAGCTGGGACAAAGCCAGTAGTCAGGCTTTGGTTGAATAGGGTGCCTAATGGTGTTGCAGGTTCCTGACTGAGTTCACGTAGGATGTAGCCTGGGATGTTATTGGGTCCCATGGAGGCTGTATTTTATTTGCCTTTGAGAGAGCAGTGATGACCTGTTCCCTAGATATAAGGAGAAGGGGGCAGGTACCGGGGATCTCCTGATTTACTGATGGGGGGGACAGAGGAGTGAAGTTTTCACTGAATCTGTCAGTCAGCAAATCTACATGTACAGCATTTGTATATGTGGTGTCCTTGACCACCAGTTTTGAATGGATCTGAGTGCTTTGTTTGAGGATGCAGACATATTTGAAGAAGGCCTTATAATTGTTTCTAGTAGATGTGGCCAATTTGGACTCAAAGTTTGCTTTGGAGGATTTCACTAGTGCTCTTATTTGCTTGTTCAGGCTAAGGAGACATTGCTTCCAATTGGGCACCTGCTCCTTCTTGGTCTTGGACAGCATTGTTTCCCTATTGTTACTGAGTTTATTTATTGCAGATGTCCACCAGACAGATTTCCTCTTCCTTGCGGCGGATGATTTAGTCCTGTCAGGTATTCCTGATTCCATGCATCTATATAAATGCTTGTATAGTACTTTGGTGTAATTTAGGATATTGGTGCCAGCTCCTACAGAGGAGGAGGGGCTGTGAAGCTATTTTTACGATCCTTCAGGAGGCTGTAATCAGCTTTGGAGAAGATTTTTATGTCTGATCCTAGCTAGAGGGGGTTGGGGGAGATGGTGACTTCAAAAGTGACTGCTCTATGGTCAGATCTTACCAGGGAGGATGATACTATAGGAATGCTGCAGTGGTTACTCATGTTGGTTAATACCAAGTCCAAGATATTATCACCACTTGTGGTGGTATTGACTAGCTGTTCCAAGGCATTTGCATTTTTCTTCAAGTCTTTCTCTTTCCCATAATCCATTTCAAGTCTGCTTTATGAGTCATGCAAGACATAAGGAAGTAGTGGTGTATTCCCATTCCATAGGCATATAATGGGATTAGTGTCAGTCACTGTCAACTTATATACTGTCTGTAACAGGACTGCATCTTTTATTTCTTGAATGGCCCTCATTTGTGTGTCTCAGGGCTTGTTTTCTAGTACTACTAAATAATTGTACAGCTGCAACCAAAACAGTTGCTAAATTGCAGGCCTTTTTTCAAAGTATTTTTTTGTAGTCCAAGATGAGTTGATAGCCCCTCCCCCTACACTTTGGTAAATGTGCTGATACTTTACAAGAATTATAAGAAAAAAATGTTTTCTGACTTTTCTCTAAATGTCACAGACATCTTTGTTACTACATTCACGTCATCTTAAAATGTAAAGCAGTATAAACAACAAACATTTAATGCTTAGCATTTCAATGCTGTGATGCTGCTTATGTAAATTTGTCAATAAAGGTGACAACTGCCCTTGAATCATTGATCTAATTGCTCTGTTTTGCTATGAAAGGCATGGCTGCATTGGAAGCAGCTGTGAATCAATGTTAATTCTCTTTCTCTCTGCAATAAATACAATGGAAAACAGTCCTCTCCTCTCCTCACTGATCAATGATCTCTCCTTGATGAAGCCAAATTGTGTGAGATTGAATGTTTGGAGGTTGCCAGTGTCCTTGTTAATGAGGTCCATGATAATCCATTCCATGGCTTTGCAGATCAGGCTAGTTAGGCTGATGGTTCAATAAGTTCCCAGATCTGTGGATGCTCCATCTTTATGGAAAGGGATGACAGTGGCTGTCTTCCACTTAGCTGGGACAAAGCCAGTAGTCAGGCTTTGGTTGAATAGGGTGCCTAATGGTGTTGCAGGTTCCTGACTGAGTTCACGTAGGATGCAGCCTGGGATGTTATTGGGTCCCATGGAGGCTGTATTTTTTTTGCCTTTGAGAGAGCAGTGATGACCTGTTCCCTAGATATAAGGAGAAGGGGGCAGGTACCAGGGATCTCCTGATTTACTGATGGGGGGGGACAGAGGAGTGAAATTTTCACTGAATCTGTCAGTCAGCAAATCTACATGTACAGCATTTGTATATGTGGTGTCCTTGACTATTATTTTGAATGGATCTCGGTGCTTTGTTTGAGGATGCAGACATATTTGAAGAAGGCCTTATGATTGTCTCTAGTAGATGTGGCCAATTTGGACTCAAAGTTTGCTTTGGAGGATTTCACTAGTGCTCTTATTTGCTTGTTCAGGCTAAGGAGACATTGCTTCCAATTGGGCACCTGCTCCTTCTTGGTCTTGGACAGCATTGTTTCCCTATTGTTACTGAGTTTATTTATTGCAGATGTCCACCAGACAGATTTCCTCTTCCCTGCGGCAGATGATTTAGTCCTGTCAGGTATTCCTGATTCCATGCATCTATATAAATGCTCATATAGTACTTTGGTGTAGTTTAGGATATTGGTGCCAGCTCCTACAGAGGAGGAGGGGCTGTGAAGCTATTTATACCATCCTTCAGGAGGCTGTAATCAGCTTTGGAGAATTTTTTTATGTCTGATCCTAGCTAGTGGGGGTTGGGGGAGATGGTGACTTCAAAAGTGACTGCTCTATGGTCAGATCTTACCAGGGAGGATGATACTATAGGAATGCTGCAGTGGTTACTCATGTTGGTTAATACCAAGTCCAAGATATTATCACCACTTGTGGTGGTATTGACTAGCTGTTCCAAGGCATTTGCATTTTTCTTCAAGTCTTTCTCTTTCCCATAATCCATTTCAAGTCTGCTTTATGAGTCATGCAAGACATAAGGAAGTAGTGGTGTATTCCCATTCCATAGGCATATAATGGGATTAGTATCAGTCACTGTCAATTTATATACTGTCTGTAACAGGACTGCATCTTTTATTTCTTGAACGGCCCTCATTTGTGTGTCTCAGGGCTTGTTTTCTAGTACTACTAAATAATTGTACAGCTGCAACCAAAACAGTTGCTAAATTGCAGGCCTTTTTTCAAAGTATCTTTTTGTAGTCCAAGATGAGTTGATAGCCCCTCCCCCTACACTTTGGTAAATGTGCTGATACTTTACAAGAATTATAAGAAAAAAATGTTTTCTGACTTTTCTCTAAATGTCACAGACATCTTTGTTACTACATTCACATCATCTTAAAATGTAAAGCAGTATAAACAACAAACATTTAATGCTTAGCATTTCAATGCTGTGATGCTGCTTATGTAAATTTGTCACTAGAGGTGACAACTGCCCTTGAATCATTGATCTAATTGCTCTGTTTTGCTATGAAAGGCATGGCTGCATTGGAAGCAGCTGTGAATCAATGTAAATTCTCTTTCTCTCTGCAATAAATACAATGGAAAACAGTCCTCTCCTCACTGTCTTGTTTACAGCAGCCTGAGCTCCTGACTAGAAATTTCTCTGTGTTTGTGGCATGTCTTGCAGGTGTAGACAAATTTCTCTGCAACTTATGTAAGAAGTTAAGCTTAAAAGAAAGTGGGTGGTCTTTCCCTTCCTTTGATACCAAAGTGAGGAAATGAAAGTTTTATAAAGTACAAGTAGGTTTCAGGTACCTATACAGTACTGGGATCATATTGTAGGGAGAAATGCAACCTAAGAGTCAAGTTAAATTGTAGAACAAGGTGGAGTTTTCCTTTAAGAGAGGCTGCAAAGTGTATACGAGGTGAAATGAAACATTACACACAGTGCATAAAAAATCGAATATGACTATATATGTGGATTTATATGGATTCAAAACAATTTTGTATTGACAAACACATGCAAAAATGAGAAAAAGGATCTGTGAGTGGGTGGATGGGTGTGTGGATTTACTGAAGCTGTGTTTATCTGGTAGTACAAGTTATGTAATATTAATGGTGAGGTAAGGTGCTTAACTTATTTTTGTGATATATTATTGCTTATTTATTACACTATCTGTCTGTTTATGCTGCTAGTTTCAGTTTAAATGTGCCATCTCTTCAGAACATAAATGTAATAAGAAATGCATACTGGATGAATTGTAGTATAAAACAAAATGATGTAAGCTTGTGTGCAGACGTCTCATAAAAATGCTGTGTTAAAAGCCTTCATTGATTTGCCTCTTAGGAAATGCAGACAGAGCTTTATAAGATTTATAATGCCTGAAGTTAATTATTCAGCAACATAGCTATCATTTATGATTTCTTGTCTGCACAACTGTTGTGGCATAACTTCCTTATACTGATTTGTAATAACATCCTGGAGCTGAAATAACATAATTGAAAGAGAAAAATAATCTAAGCTGAATCCTGCAGTAACATTTTTAATAGGAAAGGTGATTGCTTATCATTCTTAATCATATGGTGTTACAGCAATCTCACCCCCATGCACATACATACATACACTCCCTTGACAGACATACATACACTCAGACCTTTTGTGTTACTGTGTATACAAATTGTACTGAACTACGTGTAATTTATTTCTGTCCTCCCTGTAACTTATTTCATGATTCTTCAAGAGGAATTTTGCATTCTGTGTGAGTGTGTCCTACACGGAAATTAACCCAGTAACCCAATAAACTAAGAGTTCTGTACAGACCCTGAAACTGGTACGGAGAAGTCAAAAAGAAATCAAATAAATAAAACAAATGACCAGGAAACCATGCTTCAACTGCTACAGTGTTTAATAAATAAAAACAACACAGTTAAGCACTTTCATTTTAATGACTTCTTCAGAGCTACACCATTGAAGAAAAACAAGCCATTCAATGAATGTGTGTCTACTGTAAGTGAACTGAAGCTAAGAACTTCCAAATTATAAAGTTTCTTCTGGGATTAGAGTGTACTGTACTTTTAAATGCATGAGTTTTTTTAAAGTTTTATACAGGTTTTTAGTGGCTGCACCTGGGGGTGTGTAATGATGTAATTTCCTATAAGAATCATTTGTTTTTCCTGAATGGCATAGTTCTGAAGAAGTCATTAAGATGAAAGTGCTTAACTGAGTGTTTTTTATTTATTAAATACTGTGGCAGTTGAATCGTGGCTTCCTGGTCATTTGTTTTTTATTCAGTAACCTAATAGTTAAGAGATTCAAACAATATGGATGCATCACTCAGTCAAGGTTTTAGTCAGTTTGTCTTGACATGTCATCACTGAATGCTATTTATTTTGCTTTCTACCACATTAAAAGCATAAAATAAATTTTCACTAAAACTGTAGTTTACAAACAGATTACTTACAGTCACTTGTACTCATACCTGACAACTAGCCTAAATAAAACACAGAATGCAGAGCAATGTTTTCTAGCTATGTTGCTGCAGTCACACAACCGATGTTCATCATTACTGTCACAGTAGCCGAAGCTATATGGGGTATGCTGCCAAGGATCAGATCAGCCAGCCAGCTCCCAGAGCTTTAAGGCACATTCCATTTGCCCTAGGCATGGTACAGCTTGAGTAAAGCAGTATATCACTAGTGGCTAGGATACCAAGCCTTCAAAGCTTCCTTGCCATCAAAGTACACTCTTTGCTGCAGGCTTTGCATGATCAACGTTTCACTAGCACTTCACCAAGGCTGATCAGATGAGTACCCTGTTGGGAATACCTTCCACTTCATCATGTTTTGTAGAAAAATGTCATTCTTTTCTGTAAATATATTGATTAGAGGTTACAACAGGTGTTTTAGTGGCTGTCACTAAGAATTTTACCTCAAGTTTTACATTTTTCTGGTCAACATTCCCTGTCTGAAAATCCTTTCAAATATTTATTTTTGTGAGAAAATGTTTTACTTTTTTGTCAAACTTTATAGCTAGAGTCTAGCATGTGTGGCTTTATAGTTATTTTTTTCACCTCAAAATTTATTTTCCAGTCAGATTATTTCATTGACTCTCCTAAGCTCTGCTATCCCTCTTGTCAGCAACCTTTGTTGGTAGAAAAAAAATTTGGTAGACAGAGAATCATGAGTGGGTCCCTGTGGGGATTCCCTAAATATTAATATGTATATTGTTATTTGTCTACTAAAAGGTATTACTTGGGACTGGAGCTAGTGTGCTTGGAGGTTTGCACTGAACAATTTTACTGTAGAAAATAACTTTCCTCTCAGGAGGTAAACTGAATCTTCAAAGCTTCTCTAGCCTCTTGTCAGATACCATTTTTGGTAGACCTTGTGAGAATTCAGTAATATTTTTTTTTCAAAATAGTGCTGCCAAGGACTGAGCCTATTGCTTTCAATGGTTGTCACTAATGCATTTTACCTCACAACTTAACTTTTATGTTGAGAGGTTTAATTGACTCTTCAAAGCTCCACTCCAGATCTGGTCAGACACCTTCTCATAGGTAGGTACTAGGCTATCGACCCTAGGGCCTATACAAGCCCAGCCAAAAAGGTACCCTGGCTTTTGCCATCCAAGAAAATTATTTTCCTGTGCCACTGTCGAGCAGAGCCACAGAAGTGATCCCCAGGGTGAATTTCCTATTTCCCATCCAATCATCAAGATTTTTCTTGAAGAGTGCTAATGAGGAGCTTTGTTTGACTCCAACAAGGACATGGAATTGAGTCCATGTAACTTGCTCATTCTCTCCCCAGTCTGCAAGAAGGGAAATTTATCCAGGAGGCTTTTAAGGATATGAAGTCTGAAACTCAATGATATGTAATTATTTAGTGAATCCATTTTGCTCTGATTTGTCAGAAAACCACATATTTTATGAGGAGCAGGCCTAAAATATGAGGTAAAAATCTAGATAGTCTGTGAAAATCAGGACAGTTGAGAGGCAAGGACTTTTTTCTTGGCTTCAGCTTCCCTTTGCTTATAAAATTTTTTCCTAGCCTGTCAGAAGGAGTAGGGCTAGTGGCCATAATGAGTCTGGTAGAAGTTGATTTTGGCAAAGAAATAACCACAAAATCTGTCCCAAGATTAGAAATAAAAAAAGAATTTGTGAGACTGGGCCACTGTATATAATTTATCAGACCTTCTGTGAGCATATGGTTGACTATCAGGCAAATTGCTAACTGCAAAGAAGGCATCATATAGGGCAGGAAACATAGCCAATGTGACTCAAGATCAGTCAGCAGCTCAGGCACTTTTCAACACAAGTAGGGAGGATGATTGTGTGTATCCTGGGGGAGAGAACAATGAACAGAGAGCTTGTTGATTTCTAGTAGGTGGTGCAGCTTAGAGTGAGACTGAGGCTACCAGACTGGGCTTCTGGGAGGGCTAAGAGAGGGGATCTCTAAATGACTAGGGCAGGTGCATTGCCAGACCACTTCTCATTGCTGACCCAGCTGAACTCTGCTGTCATCATGCCTGGCAGGGCAAAAGGGCTAAAGACTACTGACCAGTTGTTGTATGTGTGAAGAATCCTGATATTGTTCCTCTTGTCTCCAGGTGGGATAGCTTGCTCCACAGGTATTGATAAATGAACACCATAAGGTCAATTACTTGAAAAGGCAGGGGCCATCCAGAACCAGGACCATGTTGGGGAACCTGTTAAAAGCAACTGCTAAATCTGAGAAATGTTTGGGGATGGCAACCAGGAGAACAAAAGGCTTAGCTAGGCTGGGATGGATTGGGGGAAAAGATAATGTCCATTTCATCAATACTTGGACCCTAGATATAGTCAGAATAATACAGTTTCCTTTATTGTTGTATTACCTTAAGAAGGTAAAAGCATAACGTTTTTACTGTTAGTAACAGTTACTGCTGGATCATTGCACTGCATGAGCATATTGTACTACGGCTAATCTATACAACCAAGACTTTCCTCTATAAATTCCTTTAAGTACCTATCTTGTTACTTTCCTTAAAATCTGAGATGTACCTTATAATTAACAATCCTGTGTTTTGCTATCAATTAATATAATCTATTATGTCTCTAGAGTGAAAAAACATTTTACGATTCATCTAAACCCGCCTCTTACTCTGTGCTCCAAAGACTTAAAAATACAAACATGTATTAGGATTATCTATCTAGTCATGCATCTGATTCAGTTTCCGTAATAACATTATTATTTGTATGCACTTGACAATTGCTGTGTCAAGCCTGCATTAAAGCAAGAAAATCAGTCAATGCATTTATGAAGCTATAAGAATTCGGATATCCAGTCTAAAAGCTGGTTCAGTTCGCTTATCTCACAGAAATTTGTGTGAGTCTGTGGATGGGTGTGCACACTCAGATGTGCATGCTTGCTGCGAAAGAACATGTAAATTATACAATGACCCCCCATTAATATTCCAAAACGTGCACGCTGATTGGTCAGCGTGCATGTTGTAAATCAAAGACTTATACTAATGGAAAAAGGTCCAGTCGCCCGGTCATTTTCCATTAGTATGTCTTTTTTTTTTTTTTGGACAGCAACGGAGATCGGAAGAGCTCTGTTGCTGTTATCTCGCTTTGTTAAACTCGTTTAACATAGTGAGATATCTTAAAAAAAAAAAGCAAATGAGATCTTCCTTTCTCTGTTGCTTTTTTTTTAAAAGCTATCTCACTATGTTAAACTCTTTTAACATAGCAAGACAAGTTTTTAAAAGCAACGGAGATCTTCATTTCTCTGTTGCTTCCACACACACAGTTTTGATGTACTGCGTAACCATATGCATGTGCAGTACATCTGAACTGCTGCAGAATACTGGACAGCTGCGGAAGGGCAGCAAGGAGACATTATACAATGCCATTATTTAAGAAAAGTAAGTATTTTTTTTCTTAAATAATGTCATTGTATAATAGCAATAGCCCACTTCTGGGTGTGGGAAATGTTGGATTTACCCAAGGTTGTCTTTGTTTGGCCACTCGGGCTTCGCCCTCATTATCAAACCACACCAACAGTGGGTAAATCCAGCATTACCCACATCCAGGTGTGGGTTATTGCTTAAATAAATTTTCACCCTCCTTTTCATCGATTGTCTCTTTTGTTCTGTGTAAATTTAGTCTTAGAAATTAATTTTCTGTATTGCACTCTGGTTTATACAATATCGATTGTATCTTTTTAAACACCATAAAATGTAACTGTTGTTTCTGTTTTCCCTAAGACCCAAAATCAGTACAGTTATAAAGCACTACACTATATCTCATCGGGGCATGTTCAACTCAGATACATTTAAGTAGAAATGCAGCTTCCTGTTGGTACCACTAATGCAGTTTGTATGTGGGCACGTTAACATAATGGTTAAGGTGTTTACCTTGCAAACACAAGGTTCAGGGTTCCATACTCAAATGAGGTAATTGCCTCGGTTTAAAATGGCCCACAAGGGGAAGTAGCCTAATAACAATCTAGGAGCCTATGAACTTGTAATATAAACAGCAATATTTGTTAGAGAGCTGTTTTTTTAAGATATGCATGTACAACAAAGTCTGTAAAACATTATTGTTGAAATTCTGTAGCATTACTGTTATTCTATTAGTACATTAGATTTGGTCTTAAATTTTCTTAAGCTTGAATTTCAAATCAGTTTATGTGTATGATAGAAAAATAATAAAAATGTATAATAATGTCATGTTCTTGTGAAAACAGTCTCAGTGATATGTTTAAGGTAATTTACAAATCAACATAACTGAAATTTCAGTTTTTTTAATGTGCTTATTATCTGTTATACATTACAAAGAAAAGGAATATAATACTGTCTTATTGATGCACATATTTAAGTTTCCATCCTATATTCATTTGTCAGGCAAGTAGTTTTATAATTTTGATTGTATTTTATTTTCCTTTACTTTGTTATCAGTATCACATAAAGTGAAATACTTGACACAATTAGATATCCTTTAGGCCATACAGTTTACCTTGTGGTCACTGTAAAGGCATATAGTCACTGTTAGAGTTAAAATGGCAGCTTCCCTATTGCTTTCTTTTTCCTGTAGAAATCTAATTTAGCTTGTAGTGAAGCAGGCATATACATTTTGTGATTGAAGTTCATTGTTTCCCCTTAGTGTTATTTTTTTCCTAGTAAAAGTCTCATTTCTGTAATGGCCAGTTGTACTTTAGGTGAAATTTGGACTCATAAAGCCGGCAGCTTTTTTTCTGTCTCACTTGATGAATACTTACCTCATTACAGTTTGTCAGCAAGAATGCATTGACTCAGCAGTTTCTTTTTTTGTACGCACTTTATATGTAAATTCTGGATTCAGGAAATAACCAGCATTCTGTCAGTCCAGCATAGAAGCATGTTATTAAAACTTGAATGTTATCATTTTTCTTCAGTAAAGTCATTAAGCAAGTAACATATATTTATTGTAACAATCTTCATGAATGCTATGTTTTTTTTTAAGATCTGGAATCATTAAAATTGGAATAGTTCTTGGAAGTCAGTACATGTTGTCATGAAGATAGTCACAAAGTGGGCTCTTCAGTAGATGGACATGGGTCATAGGTGTATACTAGGCTAATAACATCTAAGGTCCTTATAAGTCTAGCCATGCATTCCAAATGTAAATCTCAAATTTGGTTTATACAGGGAGTGAGTGATTGACTAACTCTTTCTATGAGAGACATAGACACCAGATCAGGGGTAAAATTTAGATTATCTATCCCTTGGTCCAAGTTGCAATTAAATAGGGATAGGGAGGAATTCTGCTTCACATGGATTAGGACCCTATTCCAGAGAATGGGATTTCTGCAAGAAGGATATATGTCTCTCCAACATGTCCTATCAGCATAATTTAAGTCTTTTAATCTAGTAGTTCTGATGCTGCTTGTTTTGTAGATGTCCAAATGGTTCATCAAAATAGGGACCAGTGATGCCTTGTATCCAGGCATAAATCACCTCTGAAAGGTAAAATTCCTCAAGCTTCCATTGCCCGAAGAAAAAGAGGCACATAATAATGATCTCTGTTTTTCCATAGGAAATCATAGCTACTGACATTCTAAGTGTGCACCAGCAATGATTGCTTTCCTTTGGGAGATTACTCCCTTCTTGTTGTGCATGGCCGCTTTTAGTTGGTGCAGTGATTTGTCAAGTTAATTCCAGTAATGAACAAGCCTCCATTATAATAGTTATGAGGCCCTCTGTGGTCTCATCTCTTAATACAACACTGCAACCCTAACATAATTTTATGCTCTAAAGAAAAATCATTAATCACTATAACCAAATCACCTAATACTGCAGGTGACTCTCTAGGTTCAAATAGTATAACTATACTATGGAACTACATCCCACTACCACTGAAATCCATTCAGAATACAGTGTCATTTAAAACACAACTAAAACTTCACATATGAAATCAATGGATCTGCTCATGAACATCTATGGGATAATGTAAATGTAAATCTTCAGCTTGCGATATCATCAAATCATTTTTCTTCATTCTGAATCCTGTGTTCACTACCCCACCTCAGTATTTGTTATATAAAGCTTATGATACACACATATAATTGTTTCTGAACCTGCTTAATACCCTACCTTTCAGCTATTCTATTGAAAATTGCTGCTTTACCAAGTTCATTCCCTCACCTCCAGTTCTTTGAATTTCTAAGAACTAATCACACAATCTATTATTTATTAGACAAACCCACTAATACACCTCTTCAAATGCTCATTGTTCAACATTTACTGAGTACATAAGTATCATTTATACTATAATTATCCCTCTTTCATATGAGTGTAATCTAATTAACAAGTCTGCATGTAATTATTTCATATTACATAAAGTCTATTCATGCAATTAATGACTGTCTGTTTAAAAATGTATTTTGTAGCCTTACTGACAAAACCCAGTCAGACAACCCTGATAAAACAAAATAAATAAAATAGCATTCTTCAAATCAGTGAGACTGTGGAGTTAAGTATATAAAAGTTTGGAGGTGTGGGGGAGGGCTTTGCCTCCTGAAAAATGTTTTAAGTGATTTTTTTTTACACTTCTGAGATTTGGGCATTATTTTTCCACCATTTCCAGTGCTCCGGATTGTGCAGTGCGGTGACGTATAGAAGAACTCATGGAATATCATAGCCATCTATCTGTGGAGATACCCGGTTGCACTATGCTTTTCAAACATTGTACCATGCCTTATTTCTTCCTCATTGCTGTTTCCAAGAATTTAACCAATGTCATAATTTCTTAAAACACTCTCTCCACTTTGAAAGCCATAGTTAAAAAAATAAGACTGTTTCGTCTTCTACAGTTAAATTACACAGTTCATTTCACACATTTTTTGACATTCCTTCATGAAACTTTCTGAAGCTTATAAATGAAATTCTAAAGCTTGCAAAAGCAGGCAAGCACTTGAAATTTATGATATATTTCACTTTAATTGCTCTGTAAAAAATTACTGTTACATAGTTGCTACAGCACATATATTTCATTAACTTGTTTTCTTGCAGTACTTTGAGATGTTACAATTTGCATGCCCGTAAAACAGTTCATCTGTCAGATATGATCTTTCTGGTACTGCATGCAAAAGTATTTTTATGATGCAGGTAATTCATATAATATAAAAAATATTTATGTAGCGTGAACTTGCTTAATACTTGTGTGATGAGTCGCCACGTGGAGTTTCCCTCTACCACCATACCTCTCAACTATCCAGATTTTTTTAGAATGTCCAGATTTTTGCCTCATATGTTTTTCTGTTCCTCATAAAATGTTTGGTTTTCTGCCAAATTATTAAGGATTAAAGTTATTTAATAATGAGAAGTTATTTGAATTTCAAACATCATATCCTTC
Source organism: Protopterus annectens (assembly GCF_019279795.1). Taxonomy (NCBI): domain Eukaryota; kingdom Metazoa; phylum Chordata; order Ceratodontiformes; family Protopteridae; genus Protopterus; species Protopterus annectens. Next base: position 1,225,330,678 of record NC_056737.1, read on the forward strand.
AGAAAATGTATGTTAATGCAAAGAGATGAATTCAGTAAAGTACTTGAAGTCTTCTCATGAAGCCTACATGGAGTTTACGTTTGCATGGTGAGCAGCAGCAGCAGTGCTAATAAAATATTCATGCCACTCAATGCATTTAAACATAAACAAGAGTGCTTTTGTGGCTGACAACAGTGTTGTCAGCCAGGAAACAGTGTAAAGCAATAAGGATAGCAGCAGACATATAGACCTGTTTACATATGGGCAAACTAGATCTGCGGGATTGCACAGAATGCCACAGTGATTACCAGGGTTAATAATATAGCAGTGTATATGGTCCAAACACATTACAGGACAGTGTATACACTGCAGAGTATTATGGAATACCATTTCAGGCATTCTGAGCAAAAGTTATGTAAATGAACTGTAATGGTACATGGACTGCCATGTAAAATAAACAGTCAAGGAAAGCGTGTATTGAATAGGGACACACAGATGAACTGTAAGAATAAACACAGGGAAAGAGGACAGGTGAAGCATTGTAATGTACAGCAGATGAGGGCATGTAAATGGAAGGTGGTTGTATCAGGAACACTAATCACATATCAACATGGTACAGTACAGATTGCATATTGCAAGTGTATATTGTGTGACTGTCAGATAAGGTAACATAGCAATGGAAAATATGTCTTTGTGATATAATCATCCTGACATGAACAATGGAGAGGACATCTATCAGGGATGTTATACACAATCTGGGTTGGGTGCATGTGTGAAACTATGCAAACTGATTTCTCTGACTATGACTGTAATGCTAGCAGAGGTCTCCAATAAGCAGGACACAGTTACAGGCTCACAGACAACAGTAAACAGAAGCATGCACAATCATGGGAAATATCAGAATAATAACACTAGTTATACCATGTCTTTGACACAACATATGTGATTCTGAATGATCATAGATGGTTCTGCATGAACACACTTGTACAACTATTATGACATTAAAAACTGCAAGAAAAATCTAGCCAAGCTAGAATTTCCACTGTGTGATTCCTTAAAACTCTTGTATTAGAGGTATATGGGATATATATGCAAATGGCCCTTTAAGGACATCAGGTGTTTCAGCCTTTTTTAATTTCTTCAAGTCTTTTGGGTTTCTAATACCATGACGGGAATGGACCCCATTCCTAAGTCAAAGTATGATTAAAGTTCATGAAATTAGTATTCTTTCAATCTTTGATGTCAGCCAGTAGTGCTCTTTCCAGCACCTGCAATGTGCACAGTAATGATTCCTTCTGCAGTTCATGTGGAGTTATGTGTATGGGTATCATATCCAAGAGTTACATGTATGGATAACATATCCAAATACAATTGTAAAGTCTCTTTTATAAGACCCATTGTGCCTGCTATGATTGGAACTGTCTTTCTTCCACATTGCTCTCATTTCTGCCTGTAGATCCTGATATTTTATGTCTTTGTGTCTCTCTGTATGCAAGACACTGTGTGTGGCAATTTCAGTGATCAATGCTACTTTTGTCTTCTTTCTTGGACCACTATATCCAGTTTTCTAGCATCTATATTTTGGACTGCTGATAATGGGTGATCCCATGTGATATTAACTTCATCATTTTCTATGATGCTTTGTGGCTCTTGGTTCCAGTGCTTTCCAGCCACTTCAGTACCATAATGTTTGCACAATCCCCAGTGCAACAGTCTCACCACATTATTATGCCTTTCAGTATACAGTCCTTCTGCCATTAGTGTGTCACAACCAGCAACAAGGTGGGTGACTGTTTCTCATTCGGTTTTACAAAATCTACATTTGTCTGTTTCTCCCACACATTCAACTGGTTTTGTAAACCAGCGTATATGTAGCCCACTATCTTGGGCTGCCAATATTAACCTTTCATTTCTTAGTTTGAATTTGCCTCTCCTTAAGCATTCCAGCATTCTTTCCTGATCAACATGAGGTTCTTCCAGAAGTTTTCTATACTTGCAACTATATTTATGTTTTTTTTCCACATTTCTTGCCTTCTCATCTGGACCTTCACCTTATATTCTTTCTTTTGTTTTTTGACACATTTATTTGCTGCCTGTTTTTTATCTACTTCTGGTTTGATATCCATTCCTGCTTGACATCGATATGCTTCTGCTAAATTAAGCAGAGAAGTCATCTTAGATTTATTCTCCTCATGTTTCAAAACTTTCACTACATTTGGATCTTGTGAGGTCAGTAGATATGTGTGGAGTCCCACATTTGCAGATCTGCACATGTAATCAATTTCAAAGAGGCCCATCCCTCCTTTGAAATAGGGAATATATAATCTTGGTATACATTGATTTTTATAAATCATTTGGTGAACATGAAGCATCCTTTTTGATTTACTATCTAATCTATCCAACACGTTTTGGGGCCAGTCAATCACTCCAAAACTGTATGTTAGGACAGGAAAAGCAAACTGATTTATAGCTTCCATCTTGTTCCTAGATGTCAGTGTTGTTCTCAGGATTAATTTAAATCTTCTAAAGTATTCCCCACTGAGTTTTATTTGCATTTGTTTATGTTTTATCGCTGATCCTTCATCAATTCCCAAGTATTTATACACTCCCTCTTGTTCAAGTTCTTTTATATCACATTCTTTTCCCAAACTGATGTTTTCCTGGAGCTGCAGTTTTCCTGCTTTAAAAGTTGCTTTTGCACATTTATCAAGACCAAATTACATTCTAATATCATCTGAACAAGTTTTGACAACCTGCAGCTGTGCTTTCAGTTCCACGTCTGATGAGCTATACAGTTTTAAATTATCGACAAAGAGAAGATAAGAAGTCATTAAACTCTGTTGTTTTCTAGGAGCCAAATTATAGCCCTGACCTAAGCTGTTAAGTAAACAGCTTAATGGATTAATGGCAAGGCAGAATAGCAACAGTGACAGGGAGTCACCCTGGAATATCCCCCTTTCGAATTTTTATCCCTGGGATAATAATCTGTCCTTTATCATGGCTTAATTGCAAAGTGGTCTGCCATTGTTTCATGGTTACTGTAATGTAGTCAATCAGTGTAGGGTGTATGTTATACATTTTTAAGCACTCTTTTATCCATGAATGTGGGATACTATCAAATGCTTTTTTTGTAGTCAGTCCATGCCATACTTAGATTTTTCCACTTTTTACAGTTCTCCAGTATAACTCTATTTAACAGCAAATGATCCTTTGTTCCATAAGACTTTCTTTTATTGCCCTTTTGTTCTACTGCCATAATTGAGTTTTCTTCTAAATGACTATAAACTCTGTCGGTGTCAATTCCCATGTATAGTTTATACGTCTTTGGAAATCAAGTTATTGGTCTATAATTTTTAGGGTAGCTTGCAGGTTCACTCTTAAGTAAGAGCATTGTTTTTGCCTGTTATTAGCCAGTGTGGTGTCTGTTTGGGGTGTGAATATAAATAGTTCTTAGTCATGGCTAAATCCTTGTGCAAAGATATTAATACTTTTAACCAAAAGTTAGGTACTGCTTCTAGGCCTGGGGTTTTCCAGTTAGAGGCTTTTCTTAACTTTGTTTCAATATCTCTGGCTGTTACTTCATCCCATTTCATATCCTGTACCTTTAAACTTCTTATTCTTTCTTTTACTTCTTCTATCCATTTAGCACATTTGCTATGTTCCACAGGATCTTCATAAATACTTCTCCAAAATGTATCTACTTCTTTTTTTGGTGATCTTTCAATTCTTTTTACCTTACTTCCCAATTTTCTGTAAAACGTTTTGGGTTATCAATAAATTGCTTATTTTGTACTTTTTCCTTATATTTATCTGTGCATCTTCTAAGTTTTTCTGCCTGTGCTGAAATAGTGCATGATAGATCCTAGTCCATTCTAATACTGTGCATTGCTTTAATCACATCTATCTTTCTTAGTATTTTTGTTGATCTATTCTCACTTCTATATTCTTCTAACAGTGACACTTCTTGTCTTAATTGCTTTACAGTTTTCTCTGTTCCATACTTCCATGATGGTATTCAGTTTCTCCCCTTCCTTTTCTTCACTACCCTGTGTTCTTGTGGTAGAACTTTATCAATAATTAATTTAGCAGCACAGTAATATATCCTGTTTACTTCTGTTATATCGCATGGATCTCTATGAACAGTCCTAATTACTCCATTCATTTGTTTTATCAAACTTCTTACTTTTTGGGTTTTATTGACCTTCTGCAGTCTATTTCTCTTATTGATCTTAATATATCTATCCATGTCCATTAAACCAAGCAACTCCTCTCTTAGCTCATTTTCTTCCAAACTGAGGGCACATCCCTTATTTTCCATTTCCTGTGGGCATTCTATAGAAACTTCTATAGCATCTTCCTGTGGTACATTTTCTTCAATTTCATCCTGTGTCATCTGTTGCTCTGTCATAAGGGAACTCTCTGATCTATCACTCTTCAACATTGACTTTATCAGAGTTCCCACAGTTTCCTGTTCCTTTATTTAGTGTCTAGCTTCAAGTGAACATTTATACTGGTTTCCTGTGGAAGGTTCCAAAATATCTTGATATGGCACCTTACCAATTGCTTCCTGTTCCACTGGTTTCCTCTTAATTTGGATATCCATTGCTCTATCCTGTTGTGGTGTTTTCAGCATTCGATTTTCTACACTGAATCCTTTTCTTTGCAGCTGCTCCATAACCTCAATTTCTATTTCTTTGACTTCTCCATTACTTATCTCTTTTCTACTTTTCCTCTTAGTCTTCTTGTTTTTTGTATTGTAAAGTTTTCCATATCCAGATTCCTTTGCCTGTATTTCTCTTCAAATATCTTTGGTTCTGCTGTTTTTTGTATTGGTTAGTTTCGCTTTCTCCTTTGCATAAAAATTACACCATATTAAATCTCTTTTCTTTTCCCTTGTCCATATTTCTTCTTCACATGTCTCCTGATCTTCTTGCTTTTCCTTATTCTGGGGACTCACTCCAACATGCTGTGATGTAGTCTGTGTTAGACCTTCTACATTAAATCCTACACTTTGCAGGCACTCCATAACTTCAACTTCTGTTTCTTTAACTTCTGCTTTACTAATCTTTTCTACATTACATCTTTGTGATATTAATTTTTTTATTGTGAAATGTTCCATATCTGGATGCTTTTGCCTGTATTTCTCTTCGAATATCTTTGAGACTGCCTTATTTATATTAGTTAACTTTGCTTTCTCCTTTGCATAAATATTGCACCATATCAAATCTCCATATTTCTTTTCTATATTTTTCAAATATCTCTAGGTTTTGTTGTTTATATTTTCGCACTTCCTCAGATGATTCTTTTTCCAAACAGATCAAAGCTTCTGGCTCTATATACTGTTTTTCAAAAATCTGTTGTATTAATGAATGTAAATTTTTATTTGAAGCTTCTGACAGTTTTTCTTGTGGAAGTATTTTTTTCTTTCCTCTTATTTCTCTCTTAATCTGAATGCCCTTGACTTTTTTTTCTTTTTAAGTCTGTTATGAGCAAATTCAGGCCAATAAAGCCAAACCCCACTTGTTGTGGACATGCATGTTTCATATGGCCGCATCAGCACAGTATATGTTGGCTATTTGGCTAACCTTTAGAAACACAGGGTTGTCATACCCAGCTGATGTCCACAACTATTACAGTGTTTGCAAAATAACCCAATGAACAAACTAAAAAGGTTAGCCAAACAATCATTATAAAGAAGATTAATAAGATTAATAAGATGTGTGAAGTTACTTGAGAAATTATATTATTCTAAAACCAGCAAGAGATATTTCAAGTTTACTAAGCCAAAAGCATTATTAATATCAAGACTCATTAATTAAGTTCTCTTTTGTTTTATTTGCATAGTCAGTTATTATGATTACTCTTTTAGTATTATCATAAGTACTAAGTTTAAGATAAAATCAGTTGATCTTCATCAATCATGGACGGTAGACTATATTTTAATCTATTAGCATAAATTGTCATGAACAATTTATAATCTACATTTAAAAGTGAAATCAGCCTGTATGAAGAGCATCCAGTAGGATCTCTGTCAGTTTTTACAATCGGAGAGATAAGGGTATATTACCAGGAAGGAGGAACTTTAGCTAGGTCCTTGACTATAGAAAAAATACTTGTGTAGGATGTCTAGGTCTTCTTTGGGTAACACCTTATAAAGTTTAGATATAATCCCATTATTACCTGGTACTTTATTAGGTTTCAGTTTAAAATTTTAGTTTGAAGTTCAGACATAGAGAACATTTTGTCAATTAATTTCATTTGGTTATCAGATAGTTTAGATTTTATATTTTTAATAAATAATTTAATTATTTTTTCTGGATATAGTAATATATTATTTTGATTGATTTTATTATAAAAATCTTTGAATTCCTTTAGAATATCTTCTATTTATGTTACTTTTCTATTCTTTCTATGTGAGTTGATTTCTTTTATGTGATTGGACTTACTGAGTAATTTTGTTTTTCTGGCTAAACTGCGCATAGATTTTGGGTTAACAGAGACACTAATCATCTTAAACTTCTCAAGATTGATTTTAGGTTTATGGTTAAGGATGTCAAAGTATTTGTTGTTTAGCTTATTAATCTCTTCTGTGTTACTACTTTTGCTTGTCTGATTTCCTCATTTTAACTTATCAAGTTATTCTTGTATTTCATGTAACTCTTTGTCCCGTTGTTTTTTTTGACAACTAATTAGTGACTCTATCAAAAAGATATGCTTTTAGTGCATCCTATAAATAAATTTCTGAAGTATCTTCTGTACTATTAATTTCTATAAGGGAAAGGATTTCTTTATTTAAAAGTATTTAAATGCTTTTAAACAAGTGATATACACATGCTGGTAATCTTCTGATTTTAACATTATTATTAGATTTTAAAAGCAGCTCAAAGTTAATTGCAGTGTGATCTGAAAGTGGACAGGTTACTGTTTTGACTTTGCCTAGTGTATCGGTCAGGCCATTAGAGACATAAACTCTGTAAATTCTGAAATGCATTCAGTGTCTATGGGAATAATAGGTAAAAATAATGAATTCAGTTCTGAAAATTTATTTATGTCTCTAAGATGAAACAATACAGTAAATTTTAACAATGCCTTTGCAGATACCTATATTCCCCTTTTACCTATTGTGTTAGTATCACTTGGTGACAATATACAATTAAATTTACCTGCTAAAATGATATTTCCTTTTGAGTTTTGAATTACTTGTTTTAGATGCTGGTCAAATGTTTTATTTCCTAATCCAGGAATCCAATACAAGTTAATAAGAGTTAATGTCCTCTTATTATACTTTATGGTTACAACACAAAGTATACCTTTATCATCTTGATATGTTTCTATAACAGTAAGCATAGGCAGTGAATTTCTTCGTAATATAGTAACCCCCTCTTTTTGATTATATTGTGAACTGGATAACATAGTGCAGTTTTTAGCATTTAGCCTCCATGTCTTCTGTTAATAAGTGTGTTTCCTGTAAAATAAGTAACTTGAGAATTAAACAACTTCAGACATCTGTTTAATGTACCCCTCTTGCATCCATTATTTAATCCATTGACATTTATGGAAGTACCGTTAATAAATACCATTTGTCCTACTGATCAAACGTATAGCTGTACTTCTCATAGATAATGACACTCTTGTTAGTAAAGAACTGCTTAGTAATCATCATGTGAACATTAATGTTTGAAGGTTTGATTAGACATAAAACAGTTACTATTTTGGACAGTCTAAAGAAGATAAAAATATAATTATCATTAAACATTTGCTTTTAAAATCCCTCTTACCCCCCATAGAGTCCAACATCCCTTGTTTGAATAGTCAAACAATCCAAACAAAGACATCCATCCAATACTCTGACAAAAAAAATAAATAAATTAAACAGTCTACTCTACTACAATCAAATATGATGTCATAAACTGTAAAATAAAGATGAACTTGTATCCTTTAAAGCATTAATATATGACTAAAATGATTATTTCACATCTTAACTTGTTATTTAACATATTCCTTCTCCAGTTTTGTGTTTCCATTAAGGTGATAAGGTAAGATATGTTTACATCTCTTATTATTGTTCCTTATCTGTGCATAGTTTTGAAATTTATCAACTAATAGTATAAATTATAAAATACTGTTGCACAAAAATTTAAAATGTTTTGTGGTGTATCCCACCATAAGACCAATGTACTTTCAGCCCCTTCTATTCCCTCTTTGCAAGATTATATAAAAGTAAATGAACAGTTGTTCTACAATGTTTAAACAATATTTCATTATTTGTTTGTATTCAGTGATTTATTACTGTAAATTAAAGCCTCCTATGTTATTTCTGTCAAGTATACAGTTTATTGTTACTTTTGCTTTGCGTACGAGACTTTTGAGTGTACTGACAATATATTCATATCACGTATGTCAAGACTCTAATAATGAAGCTCTAAACATATTTCACATAATGTGTAACATTATATGTTTCTCTTTTTCAATGCCAGTTCATATGTTTAACTGTCATTGCAGTGACATTTGAGCTAATACATATTTAAAAGGTCCCACCTTTTATTCAAATTAACCTTCTAAAGCTGCCTGTCAATCAGACTCTCTGAACATGAACAGCTCTGTTCTCTTGCTTTGGTGGGAATTCCAACTGAACTTTATCTGTTTACCAGAGAAAGCTTCATGTGCTCTAAATGCAGTTGAAAAAAAAAGCTCAAGCTATGGAGAGAGGGGTTTCATATCTAACTACCACAGAAGCACCTCATATAGGGACAACCCATCAGTCACTACAATCTCCATATCTTTCACATTGAACCTGAACATTTCATCTATGACTAGAGACTATTTCAAAGGCATTAAAAACATCACAATCTCTGCACTGTTAAAACATAGGTTCATAGGTTCATAGATTAGTACTAAGCTAACTGCCCTTGCGAGCCATTTTAAGCCTAGCCAATTATCCCTTGTGAGACTCAAACCCTGCAGCTTGTGTTTGTAAGGCAAACACCTTAACCATTAGGCCACCCTCCCAACCCTCAAAACACACATCCATAGCATCTTCAATCACTCCCCTCCCCAAATCCATCACATCATTTTTTTATTTATTTTTATTTTACATTTGTTAACTGGGCTAGTCTGGCTGGATACATGTCCATTTTCAGCAGAGGCCCGAGGAGAAAAGCTCCACTATAAGACTATGACACTACAGTTTAAGAAGTCACTAATAAACTAACAATAAAAATAATGTTATAAGGCAAAATACAAACGCATATACAGTTTTCCTGGACTAGTCTGACTAGATGACATGTCAAATTTCAGCCAAGGGCTGAGGAGAAAAGCTCCAGTATCATAAAATAAAATTTATAGTTAAAAAAATATCACTAGTCACTAGTCATGACAACAAATCAGGCATTGGCAAAAAGCAAGAAACAGTTAATAAACAGTGTTAACTATGCAGGCTGGTAGTGTAACAGGTATTTTGTAGTTAGAGATAAGGAAAAGGCAGAAATGACGTAAACAGAATGTGGAAAAAGTACAGTTTCTGTTTGGTACAAGTATTATGGACATAGTAAAGCTAAGGAGTAGCCAGTAGGAAAAAGAGAGGGGGAAACAAAGGTAGTGATGAATGCAAAAGGTAGCAGGAATGTAGGAAGTCAGCTAAAAGAAGCAATAGACAGAAAAACAGATGGTCTGAGGGGAAGTCAAACAGAAATTTGAACAAAAGAGTGATGGTACAAAAGAGGGGACTGTGGAAGTCAGTCTGAAATTTGAACATAAGAGTTGAAGGTACACAGGAGCGGACTTGAGAGAGTAATAAATTTTCTGAGCTCAGTCGGGATTGGAGCATGGGCATAGCCAGTGGATTAGTAAGTGAATTTTCATCTGTTCTTTGAAAAGGTGACATGAGCCTAGGGAGGTCAGTTCTGTGGGAAGTTTATTCCAATATGAACCGATAGTGTTTGCAAATAAGGAATCACCTGATTTATTATGAGATTTCAGAGTAGTAACTAGAAGCTTGTTGGCTGATCTAAGTGTAGTGAGATTTTTATAAGGTGTGATGAGGTTATTTAGTATGGGTGTGTTGGAGGGGTAATGTAGAATTTTAAAAGTGATGATCAGTTGCTGTAGGAGTATTAGGTTTGGAAGTTCAAGCCAGTTAAGTTTCTTTAAGTTAAGACAGTGATGAGTATGGAATGGAGAGCCAGTGGCAAATCTGGCAATACTGTGGTAGGCTGTATTCAGTTTCTGAAGATTAGCTTTAGATATGTTGATAAAAGAAGGAGAGGCATACATTAATGTAGAAATGAGGTGAGTTTGGGCGAGAGCCACTCGGGATGTAGCAGTGAGAAAGGGCTTAAGTCTGTAAAGGGCACCAATCTTTTTATTGACTGTCTTGATAGTTAAATCAATGTGATAGTCAAAATTTAGCTGATTGTCTATGGTGACGCCTAGCAGTTTTGTGGAATAGTCAGGTTTGATGACAGTGCCATTACAGGACACAATGGAAAAAGTGATTGGGGTGGATTTAAAGGTTAGGGTGAAAAGTAGTAGTTTGTTTTTTTGGGATTTAGGAGGAGACAGATATGTTGAAACCATTTTTCTGCTGCAGTGAAGACCACTTGGGTAGCAGAGTGGAGTTCTGCTGGGGATGAAGCAGAGCAGATGAGAGTGGAATCATCTGCATACTGTATACAAGTGGATGTCGGGAGGGAAGTGGGCAGGTTATTTATGAAAATAGAGAAAAGTAGGGGACCTAGGATGGATCCTTGTGGGACACCAATAGTAACTGGGAGTTGAGAGGATAGATGACTGTCCCAGAGGACTGCTTGTTTTCTATTAGTCAAGTATGAGTCAAACCTTGATGCTTGTGAATCAAGTGAGAGGGATTTTAAGGTATCGAGGAGAAGTTGATGGTTGACCATATCGAAAGCTTTTGAGAGGTCCAAGAATAGCGCAGAGGAGAACAGGTTGTTATTGCGATTTTTATTGATAGTGTCAGTGAAGGAGAGAAGGGCAGTTGAAGTACTGTGGTAGGGCCTAAAACCATGTTGTGAGTCTACAAGCAAGTTGTTATTCAAGAGATAATGTAGAAGTTGATGGTGTATGCAGCGTTCCATTATTTTGGATAGAGGAGATAGAAGGGCAATAGGCCGAAAATTGGAGAGTTCGTTGGAGTTTCCTCCTTTATGGAGGGGAATAATATGGGAGATTTTCCAACAGGATGGGATTTTGGATTCAGTTATAGTTCTGTTTATTAAGATGGAGACTGGGTAGGCAATTTCGGTTGCAGCTAGTTGCAGATATTCAGCCGGAAGCTTGTCGGCAGAAGGGGTGCACGGTTTGAGTTTAGATAGTAGTTTACGTATATAGGTTGTGGAGACGGTATTAAACTTTAGCATGTGGGTGCTGTTTTCAGTGGGGGTAATTTGGAGGGATGGGGGGGAGTCATGGTGCTTGCAAGTGAGGTGACTGTTTGAGAGAAGAAGTTGTTGAAAGTGTTGGCTATTATGTTAGGTTGGGTTTGTGCTAGGCTAGCTGGGGTAGGTGTTTTGGTGTTACCTGGATGGAGTAGTTTGTTTATTCCTGACCAAAATTGTTTTGGGTTTTGGTTTTGGTTTTGTTGATATTGAAAGTGGTAGTTTTTCTTATCCAGATAGGTAAGTTTCTTTGTTTTGTTTCTCAGATGTTTAAAGTTTTGATGGTCAGTAGGGTTTTTTGTGGACCTCCATTTAGTCCATAATTTATTTCTAGCTCACATAGTTTGTTTAGTTGTTCTCGAGAGCCATGGGGCTGGTTTGGAACTGACTCTGACTAAGCGGGATGGGGCATGCTGGTTTAGAATTTGTGGGAAGGTATTGTTGAAATGGGTTACTGCTTGTTCTATTGGGAGGTATTTTAGAGTTGTCCAGTTATATTCCTTGAGTTCATTTTGAAAGGATGCTAGGTTGAAATCTGTTTTGTTGTATTTGGTACGATAAGTAGTTAGCTTGGGATTGTTGACTTTTTGTTTAGTGATAAAGGTAAGGAGGTGGTCGCTGATATTGTCAGGGAGTATTCCTGTTATATAGGAGAGGGGATTGTTGTTGGTCAGTATCCAGTCTAAAATGGTTTGTTTGTGGGTGGATTTATGTATTCTAGTAGGGGAGTTGATGGTTTGATGAAAGTTAAAGAGATTAAGGTGAATGGTGGGTTTAGGAGATATGCAGGAGTTCCAGTCAATATTGAAGTCACCTAAGATTATGGTTTCTTGGGGAAAGCTACAGGAGACCCAGCTTAGGATATTTTTTAGGGTGTTGATGTTCTTGCCTGGAGGGATGTAGGAACATATTATGTTTATAGCCTTGGATTTATTAACTTGGAGTTTGGAACAAAGTATTACAGCATTTGCTGGGGAGGGGGGCAAGGAGTCAATTAAGGCTACCTGAAGTTGGGATTTGTATAGGAGGGCCACTCCCCCACCCTTTTTATTAAGACGATCTTGCCTTAAGGTGCTATAGCCTGGGGGAGTGAATTTGTTGTCTTTGGTACTGGGTTTAAGCCAGGTTTCAGTGAGACAGAGGATATCAAAGGCGTAGAAATCAATTAAGGCGTGGAGTTGTGTGACTTTGTTGTTGATGCTACGAATATTTAGGTGAGCAATAGAGAGGGAGTCAGTGGAGAAGGGTGAGCCAGAACAGTTAGCAGTTTGGTTTGAAGGGGTGTGGTTGAGGAGGGTATTTGGACCGGGGTTGGGGTGGATGTCCCCATGTATCAGTAAGAGTGTTTGTGGGACTTGAAAGACTTTTGTGTATTTGATGGGTATTAGATAGAACCGTTTGGAGGTTGTGAATCTGTAATGGTGTACTTTATGGTAGAGAGGGGGAAGGTAGGGACAGGTTGATAGTATATTAATATGTGTTTGGTAAGGTATAGGAAGTGTAGTTGTAGTGTGTTTGGCTAACACAGGAGCTTGGCTAAGCCTAAGATATTCGTAGGAGGTAAGAGTGTAGTAGTAAAGCAGGATGTTAAGGAGAAGAAGTGGAAAGATTGAGTTAAGGGTTAAAGGCATGTTTTTATTGAGTATGAGGCAACTAAGTGTAGGACTGCACGGTAAGTAATAATAGGGTAAGGTGAGGTAGTTTAGATAAGATTCTGGAGAGAGGGTGTGGTTGTAGGAGTAGGAGTAAGGTGTTGATAGGTTAGTTGTACAGGAAATTGTGATAGGAAGTTAGCTAATTTGGGGTGTGTCTAAGTAAGTTTAAAGGTAGGGCCCCAGGGGGTGGGTGGGAATTGGGGGTAGGGTGGGGAGCAGAGTGAGCGGAGCGAACGGAGCGGGGAAGAACAAGACGACCAGTTGCAGAAAACAATCAGGCAAGAAGAGAGAAACAGGTGTAAAGGTAAGGGTGAGCTCAAACAGTAGAGAGTTAGAGGAGAGTGTATGGTAAATGGGGGGTATGTGAAATAGTACTGGGTAAGGTAGAGGAGTTACTCGTGAGAGAAATAGCAAGTGGCAGTGGTAAACTATGGAACTGGAAAGGACAATAGGAATTGCAGTGGGATACTCCGAAAATATGATAGTAGGATTTGTGGTATGAAGGGCGCCACCTAGTGGCCAGGTTAGGAAAGGATATCAGACAGAGCAAGCAGGGGGTTTACCAAGAATAGAACAAGAGACGGGGTAGAGAGAGAGAGGTGTTTAAGGACAAAAGGCAAATAGAGGAGGGAAGGAGAAGGGATCAAAAGGCCAAACTAGAGGGGGGGGGGCTGCTGGTTTACCTGGCAGGGGAGCAAGAATATGTCCTGGTGAGTAAAGCTAAGCAGTACAATGATAGGACATACTTTCCAAAAAATTCTGGTAGGACAGTCTTTGTTAAGAGGGCGTCAAATCCTATTTAGGAATACTTGTGTTTAAAAGATGTCCGCAGGGCCTCTTAGGTTAGGGAAGGACAGGAACCCGGGTGTACAATCTGATAATTGTTACAGGTAGAGAGAGAAAAAAAGAGAAAGCAAACAAAGGAAAAATAAGTTGTTAATCAATCATGTGTGTACAACATAACTAGCACATATGCTTTAAATTCAAGAAAAAAAACAAGGACAGTACAGAGATTTACCCTAGGGCACGCTGTATGAAGCAGAGTAGCTAGACTGCTAAAGACACACAGTAGGGCTCCCAAGGAACAAACCTTACAACAGTTACTAGCTAGAAAAAACATTTAGGCAAACAGCATCAATCCTAATGTTTGGATACGTTCAAATTCAAAACATAAGCATCAAGCAGTCATCGGTTTCTACAAATAATATGGCTAAAACATAACATTAAAAAAGACAAGGATCTAAGGTCAAATGTTACAGGATCCCAAGGGGGATATGAGTTATATATAATGTTGCTTCAAAGTGAGTAGGTCAAATATATGTATTAGAAGTGCAGCACAGTTACTAGGCAGTTATATTATCAGCAGTGAGCAATACATTTCCGTAGTTTAAACACTTATGCAATTAGAAATTCTAAATACGCTACAACTCTCCATGAACGCCAGTAATATGTTATGGGAGACCACATGGAGGCTTGCCTAGGTAAGGGACGCTGCCAAAAAGTCGCAGCAAGGGGAAAATGCTAGTTATAGTGAAGGTTATAAGGGGTATATAATGGTATATGCAGTTACAAGCAGTGTAAGAAATGAAGACTACCGCTGTGGTAGGTACAGTTTAGGAACATATGATAGTCGGATAATGTATCACAATACTACTGAAACCCCTTAGCATCAGGACGCTTAGGTTACATGAGTAGGTCTAGGTCGCTAGGCAGAAAACTAAAAAAAAGGAAACAAAAAGCCTGCCGAGCGAAAACCGCTGCTAGGTAAGCTTTGTAAAAAGGCGCTGAAGGCACTTTACGATCCACCCAAAAACACGCTTACAGTGAGCGGTAAGAAGAGCGCTGCCACTGGGCTGTCTGACTAAATGTATTGTTGTTGCCCAAATACAAGTATCAATCAGTAGTATGAAAGTTACAAAAAATAACAGATTAGCTTCTTTAGAGACATCGACCTTATGCAATTGTAGTCTGTAGTCCGGTTTCAAATAAGCGCCTATTGAGCGTCTTTAAAAAGAAAAACACAACAGTAGGCAAAGGTTACAGCAAGCGGAAAAAAATAAAGCTACCGCTGTGGCTGTTTGACTATTGTAAGGATAGGGGACAGGCACAGGCACCGCTGGTATCAGAAGAAACTTAAGAAGCAGATCTTCAGTTTAAGCGACCGTGCGGGATGGTTGGTGCAGGGCCAAGAGGAGTGGGGAAGGGGTATTGAACCGCCTTCAAGAGTTCCTACGGAAAAATGGCGTTCCACGTGGTTCACCTCGGCTTAATACAAGTATCGTAAAACCTTTGCAGGTATACACAGCTAGTCCGACAATTCAGGCTATTAGTGATTGTTACAAAAAGAATAATCTAAACTGGACAGTACACAATGCATTCAAACCAAGTACTCACATGAGGAATATCCACCCCCAAGTCCAAGGAGACACAGCAGCCCACCGAGGGATAGTCTATAGGGAGGAAACGGCTGGAGGACGGGTGTATTTGTAGGATAGAAACGGAAATGGAGCTGGAGGGGGAGGGGACAGGTAGAGAAAAGAAGGAATAGGAAACACAGCACAGTAAAACAATAGTAAGTGCATGGATCCGGAAGCTAAATGGTGAGGATGGAAGAGAGGAGGGAAAAAAGTGGTAGAGTAAGAGCTAAAGGCAGATATAACATCGAGAGAATAGTACTGAGAAGGAGATGATAGTTGAAAAGAGGGGGGCGCAGTAGATGAAGGTAGGGAAGGCAAGTAAAAGAGTAAGCACAATAGATGAATGGTAAGGAATAGGCAAATAGAAAAGTAAGCACAGTAGTGATAGGGAAGGAACAAGGCAAGTAGAAGAAAAGTCACAAAGAAATCAGGTAAGAGAGGGAGAGGGGGCCAAGAGCATGAGAAAGTACAGAAGGAAAAAGTCAGGTGTCAAAGGAAGACGACCAGTTGCAGAAAACAATCAGGCAAGAAGAGAGAAACAGGTGTAAAGGTAAGGGTGAGCTCAAACAGTAGAGAGTTAGAGGAGAGTGTACGGTAAATGGGGGGTATGTGAAATAGTACTGGGTAAGGTAGAGGAGTTACTCATGAGAGAAATAGCAAGTGGCAGTGGTAAACTATGGAACTGGAAAGGACAATAGGAATTGCAGTGGGATACTCCGAATATATGATAGTAGGATTTGTGGTATGAAGGGCGCCACCTAGTGGCCAGGTTAGGAAAGGATATCAGACAGAGCAAGCAGGGGGCTTACCAAGAATAGAACAAGAGACGGGGTAGAGAGAGAGGTGTTTAAGGACAAAAGGCAAATAGAGGAGGGAAGGAGAAGGGATCAAAAGGCCAAACTAAAGGGGGGGGGCTGCTGGTTTACCTGGCAGGGGAGCAAGAATATGTCCTGGTGAGTAAAGCTAAGCAGTACAATGATAGGACATACTTTCCAAAACATTCTGGGAGGACAGTCTTTGTTAAGAGGACGTCAAATCCTATTCAGGAATACTTGTGTTTAAAAGATGTCCACAGGGCCTCTTAGGTTAGGGAAGGACAGGAACCCGGGTGTACAATCTGATAATTGTTACAGGTAGAGAGAGAAAAAAAGAGAAAGCAAACAAAGGAAAAATAAGTTGTTAATCAATCATGTGTGTACAACATAACTAGCACATATGCTTTAAATCCAAGAAAAAAACAAGGACAGTACAGAGATTTACCCTAGGGCACGCTGTATGAAGCAGAGTAGCTAGACTGCTAAAGACACACAGTAGGGCTCCCAAGGAACAAACCTTACAACAGTTACTAGCTAGAAAAAACATTTAGGCAAACAGCATCAATCCTAATGTTTGGATACGTTCAAATTCAAAACATAAGCATCAAGCAGTCATCAGTTTCTACAAATAATATGGCTAAAACATAACATTAAAAAAGACAAGGATCTAAGGTCAAATGTTACAGGATCCCAAGGGGGATATGAGTTATATATAATGTTGCTTCAAAGTGAGTAGGTCAAATATATGTATTAGAAGTGCAGCACAGTTACTAGGCAGTTATATTATCAGCAGTGAGCAATACATTTCCATAGTTTAAACACTTATGCAATTAGAAATTCTAAATACGCTACAACTCTCCATGAACGCCAGTAATATGTTATGGGAGACCACGTGGAAGCTTGCCTAGGTAAGGGACGCTGCCAAAAAGTCGCAGCAAGGGGAAAATGCTAGTTATAGTGAAGGTTATAAGGGGTATATAATGGCATATGCAGTTACAAGCAGTGTAACAAATGAAGACTACCGCTGTGGTAGGTACAGTTTAGGAACATATGATAGTCCGATAATGTATCACAATACTACTGAAACCCCTTAGCATCAGGACGCTTAGGTTACATGAGTAGGTCTAGGTCGCTAGGCAGAAAACTAAAAAAAAGGAAACAAAAAGCCTGTCGAGTGAAAACCGCTGCTAGGTAAGCTTTGTAAAAAGGCGCTGAAGGCACTTTACGATCCACCCAAAAACACGCTTACAGTGAGCGGTAAGAAGAGCGCTACCACTGGGCTGTCTGACTAAATGTATTGTTGTTGCCCAAATACAAGTATCAATCAGTAGTATGAAAGTTACAAAAAATAACAGATTAGCTTGCTTAGAGACATCGACCTTATGCAATTGTAGTCTGTAGTCCGGTTTCAAATAAGTGCCTATTGAGCGTCTTTAAAAAGAAAAACACAACAGTAGGCAAAGGTTACAGCAAGCGGAAAAAAATAAAGCTACTGCTGTGGCTGTTTGACTATTGTAAGGATAGGGGACAGGCACAGGCACCGCTGGTATCAGAAGAAACTTAAGAAGCAGATCTTCAGTTTAAGTGACCGTGCGGGATAGTTGGTGCAGGGCCAAGATGAGTGGGGAAGGGGTATTGAACCACCTTCAAGAGTTCCTACGGAAAAATGGCGTTCCACGTGGTTCACCTCGGCTTAATACAAGTATCGTAAAACCTTTGCAGGTATACACAGCTAGTCCGACAATTCAGGCTATTAGTGATTGTTACAAAAAGGATAATCTAAACTGGACAGTACACAATGCATTCAAACCAAGTACTCCCATGAGGAATATCCACCCCCAAGTCCAAGGAGACACAGCAGCCCACCGAGGGATAGTCTATAGGGAGGAAACGGCTGGAGGACGGGTGTATTTGTAGGATAGAAACGGAAATGGAGCTGGAGGGGGAGGGGACAGGTAGAGAAAAGAAGGAATAGGAAACACAGCACAGTAAAACAATAGTAAGTGCGTGGATCCGGAAGCTAAATGGTGAGGATGGAAGAGAGGAGGGAAAAAAGTGGTAGAGTAAGAGCTAAAGGCAGATATAACATCGAGAGAATAGTACTGAGAAGGAGATGATAGTTGAAAGGAGGGGGGCGCAGTAGATGAAGGTAGGGAAGGCAAGTAAAAGAGTAAGCACAATAGATGAATGGTAAGGAATAGGCAAATAGAAAAGTAAGCACAGTAGATGATAGGGAAGGAACAAGGCAAGTAGAAGAAAAGTCACAAAGAAATCAGGTAAGAGAGGGAGAGGGGGCCAAGAGCATGAGAAAGTACAGAAGGAAAAAGTCAGGTGTCAAAGGAAGACGACCAGTTGCAGAAAACAATCAGGCAAGAAGAGAGAAACAGGTGTAAAGGTAAGGGTGAGCTCAAACAGTAGAGAGTTAGAGGAGAGTGTATGGTAAATGGGGGGTATGTGAAATAGTACTGGGTAAGGTAGAGGAGTTACTCGTGAGAGAAATAGCAAGTGGCAGTGTTAAACTATGGAACTGGAAAGGACAATAGGAATTGCAGTGGGATACTCCGAAAATATGATAGTAGGATTTGTGGTATGAAGGGTGCCACCTAGTGGCCAGGTTAGGAAAGGATATCAGACAGAGCAAGCAGGGGGTTTACCAAGAATAGAACAAGAGACGGGGTAGAGAGAGAGGTGTTTAAGGACAAAAGGCAAATAGAGGAGGGAAGGAGAAGGGATCAAAAGGCCAAACTAGAGGGGGGGGGCTGCTGGTTTACCTGGCAGGGGAGCAAGGATATGTCCTGGTGAGTAAAGCTAAGCAGTACAATGATAGGACATACTTTCCAAAAAATTCTGGGAGGACAGTCTTTGTTAAGAGGACGTCAAATCCTATTCAGGAATACTTGTGTTTAAAAGATGTCCACAGGGCCTCTTAGGTTAGGGAAGGACAGGAACCCGGGTGTACAATTTTCCAAAAAATTCTGGGAGAGTAACATATTATCCAAATCTATGTACCAGGAAGACAGGCAGCTTTAAGTTTTTACTATTAGTTTTAGTGAAACAGCTTTTCTAATGCTACTATAGTTAGTGATTACAATGAGTCGCTTCCACATTTAGGTGAAGATGTTTATCTGTCATTTCTTTTAGTATACCATTTAAGTCGCAGTTTTACTTTAACAGTGTTAATGTCATTTATTTATTATTTATTTATTTTACATTTGTTGACCCGGATAGTCCTACTGGATGCATGTCCATTTTCAATGGAGGCCCGGGGAGAAAAGCTCCAAACATTAAAACATTACATTGAAATTAAGCGTAAACATTAAAAACAATTATTGTCAAACATAGCTGAATCTTATATGGTTACAGACAATCATATAGAAGAAGTTGGGTATTACTTACAATACTGTTTTGTATACTATAGTATGGGAGGAGTTAGTCTGGATTCTGGCAGGGGCAAAGCTAGTGTGTCATGAAATACTTTTCGAGATTTTTCTTGAATTGGTTTAGTGATGGTTCTAGTGTTAAATCAGCTGGAAGTGAATTCCAAATTTTGCCTACCGAGTTAGAAAACAAGGAGTCATCAGCTGAGTTGTTAGTTTTGAGCATTTGAATTAGTAGTTTGTTAGAAGATCACAGTGGCCTAGTGTTCCTGTAGGGATAAATGATGTTTTTAAGTGCAGGGGTATTATTTGGTTGGTTGAGAATTTTGTGGGTTACTACAAGTTGATTGCACTGAAGTGAGCTAGTAAATTCTAGCCATCCTAGAAGTTTAAGGTTTTGACAGTGATGTGTTCTGTAAGTAGAGCCAGTGACAAATTTAGCAATGTGATTATAACAGCTTGAGAGTTTTTTTTTTTTTTTATAATAAGAAATTATGAGATGGCACTCATAGTGTGCTTCCCTTAGTAGGTAACTGCAGTTTATATGAATTAAACAACTTTAAATTTAGCTATGTGTTATACTGTAGCCATTTTAATTACTTCACATATAAAGTATGTATTAATTACTGATAAGCAATTCTATATGCAACCCTTCAGGTCATATACTGGTATAAATGTTGTATGCTTCATTTAAGGAAAACTAATATTATTTTGTCATGGCTTATTAAAAATAATCCTCAATAATCTATAAATTAGGCAAGCATAAGGCAGAAATAAAGGGATTCAATTACACTACATTAAAAGACTGCTTATTCCTCACAGCAAGAGGTTCTCCAGTTCTATTCTCAGCTGGGGTGGCTTCTGTGCGGAGTCTGCATATCCTCCCTGTGGTTTCGTGGGTTTCCTCCGGTTGCTCCGGTTTCCTCCCACATCCCAAAGGCATGCTGTAGGTGGATTGGATACTCTAAATTGGCCCTAGGTGTCTGTGTGTGCATGTGTGTCCCTTCTGTGGAAGGTTGGGCGCCGGGCTGGCAACTTGACACTGTAAAACTCCACTGCCAATCATGAGCGGACAGGGGATCCGTTGTGATGACCCCTAACTGGGTAAAAGCCTAAAGAAGAAGAAGAAAAGACTGCTTATTGATTATCTGATTCCTATTGTTGTTATAGTTGAGCATGTAGTCATTTCATGGTCTGCTGGTAAAGAGATGTAAAGAAGTAAAACTAAGCTTGTTTACATAAAAAGAAAAAAAAAACAATCATTGACGTCTTGTTATTTCTTATGTAAAAAAGAAAAGGGAAAAGGGAAGCTCTTAATTTTCCCCTTAATTTCTTCTTTTTCTCATTTGTCTTATTTCCATTTGTCTCCATTTTTCTTTTTAAGGATATAATGGAACAGTCCATATCCTCACTCAAAAAGTTTTTCAGTTTGTAGACATGACAGTGCATGGGCAGGATCTTCAAATAATTTAACCCTGTTAGAAAGGAAAATCTTCAGCCTGGCTGGGAACAGTAAATGTACTTTTATCTGCTTTTTCTCAGGTTCTGTTATAAAGGGAAGGGTTTGTTTCCTTTTAGACCACTGTTGCTGAATAGTCATTATCAAAACAAATAATATGTCATTGTGCTTTAACCAGTGACTTAGCCCAGGCAATTTTGAGTACCAGTTCTTTATCTTGAGATGAAATAAATGTAATCATGATGAACCTGGGAAAGTACTGGACTTTGATACAGGATTAACCAGAGATCTCTGTGCTCTCTCTATACCAAAAGAGAGAGCTTCAGGCAAATCTAAAGTTCAAGAGAGCCAGGTAGACAAGAAATTAACCATACTGTTACCTTCTGTACCTTCTGGTAGACCAAAAATATGAATGTTATTGCTACGGGACCTGTTCAAGGTCATCTGTTTTGGCTAGTAAAGAGTTGGTCTGTTTTAACAGAAATTCAGTATTGTTCTCCCCTTCACTTAGTCTTCCTTCCATATCATTCAGTGAGTCTTCAGTGCTGGAAATCTGTGTTTTCTATAACTGCAGAGCTTCAATAATTTATTCCATTTGTTTGGAACCATTTTTCTTAGTCATCTATTTTAGTGTCCAGTCTATTTTCAAAGGCAGTTCTTGAATATTAGCCAGTAATGACTGATCCTCTTTTCTAAACACAGAGTCTTGAGATGCTGCCTTTGTTTAACTCATGGTGGTGCAGGATACAGGGAAGAAATTTTCTCTCATAAATTTTGACAGGAGAATAGTTTAATTTTAAAACAAAAAATTGACATATCCCTTTAGGACACTAATGTTTATAGTATTTCACTTAACTGAGCTGCTTAGGATTATTTTGGAATAAACTTTTCTGTCAGTAATATATGTAGAAGCAGAGCAGAAGAAAAAGAGCTACTATCCTAATCTCATCCTGCCCACTGCCCCCCTCAATTACCTTCTTGAGGACATCTAACAGATGTAACAGACATGGATGTAGCATTAGCAACTCAAACATATCTTGAGCACACAGCTAGGCTATTGCCAGTGTCCATTTTGAAAAGGTTCATGATTACATGTTGGTCTACCTCACGGATGAGGAGAGTCAGAATGTGTCTATACATGCATGTATCAGGTGCTGTTCACCCCCCTACACAGATGGATACATGTTGATGTACACCCTTCCATGGGAACATATTCCGCCTGGAGGGTGTGTTGAAGTTTGGATCCAACCGTGTCACATAGGTATATGTTCTGAGTCACTCTATACATGATCTGTGATGTTTTCACAGCACAGTGATTCAGTGTGATAAGCCTGGATGAAGGTAAGAGTGTACACACTGCCTATCTTGATCTGGCCTAGGGTTTTGACACAGTCCCCCACTCAAGTATCATTGAGAAGCACTGTACTCAACAATCATCAAAACACTAATAGAGTACAATGCTTCTTTTTGCATGTACCTCACCAGGCATCTGAAGCAGCTATAGAGATCACATGGATTTCTCAACAAGAAAATACAGGGCCTTACAAACCATTCTATGATGTATGTGAATCGACTGAAAGCCCTGTCACTGTAATCTGTATCATATAGGATGAGATGACTTGTGCCTGGCCTAGAGTCCAGCCTCTGACCCTGCCCTGATGTAAATACTGCACATCCAAAAATCAGCTATAGCTGATTACATCAGCAGAGTCTGGTGAGAGGAAGCTGGGAATAGCAGTGTCCCACATGCTGGTGTAAAATGCTCTCTCTAATGTCAAGCAGGTGCATATATATATATATATATATATATATATATATATATATATATATATATACATACATACATACACCCACACACACACACACACACACACACACACATACACACACACACACACACACACACACACACACACACACACACACACACACACACACACTGACTGCAGTGAGAACAGAGCCCCTACTTATCTAAGTTCACTGACAAGAGAACTCTGTATTTAATGCAAGGGCAACAGCACATGTCTGGGTTTTTCAAGGCTGCAGAATACGTTATAGTGGATGACATCAGCAGTGGCTGTTGGACAGAAAATGTTAGGAGGCCAGCATTAATTGGATGTGCAGCACTCAAAATACTGGCAAGCCATGTGGTCAGAGTGGAAACTGCAGGATACACACTTATACTCTTCTGACTAGATACACACACACACACAAACACACACACACACACACACACACACACACACACACACACACACACACACACACACACAATTACCAGTTGATTGCAGTGTGATTAGAACCCTAACCTAAGTACACAGAGTAGAGAACTCAGTATGTTATGCAAGCCCCACTGCACAGGTCTGACCTTTACAAGGCTGCAGGACAACTTACGTGGATGGCATCAGCAGCAGATGTTGGAGAGAATATGTTGGGAGAACTGCATGAAATGGATGTGTAAGGATGTCCACCTGTCAAAATATTGGCACTACATGGGATTGGAGTGGTGACTACAGGATACACAATTATGCTCTTCTGACTAAGCAGAAACACACACACAAACACACACACAGGCACATCAGTTGATCGCAGTAAGAACAGATCCTCTGCCTATCTAACTATACCAACTAGAAAACTCAATACTTTACGCAAGCCCCACAACACAAGTATGACTTTTGTAAGGCTGCAGGACAACTTATAGTGAAAGACCAGCAGTGGATACTGGAGTGAAGATGTTGAGAGGCTTGCATGAAATGGATAGCTAGCCATGTTCAAATGTCAAGATATTAAAGTCCTGCTTGTTACCAGATTGATGAGTATGCAGTGTATAGTATTTGGTGGTTGTGTTTCCAACGTGCAAGTATACTGTAAGAGACAGCTTTGCAAACTATACACAAACAGATGTGCAGGCTACTATAAGTATTGGAAAATCTGAATATGTATTATCATTATAAGGATGTACATGTTGTATACGACATTTATTTATTTATGTAGTGTAGTTGATATATTTGTGAACAAGTACTGAGAGACTAAGGTCGCAGTGCATAGGAGAGGTAACAGATGGTTGCAATGTAAATATGTGTCATTTTCTTAGATAGTGG
>NC_056737.1:1225367376-1225369845 GCF_019279795.1 Protopterus annectens
GGTAGGCATTCTGTAGCCATACCTATTGAGTTGTGTGATCAGATTATTATTGCATATATGGTTGGGGGGAGACATAGATGTGAATCAACAACTATGATAACCTTTTCTATATCAGTTGCTCAGACCTGTTTCCATCTTTATGTCTTTCATGTAAGCTGTCGTGAGAGACTTCCTGTCTATACAGCGGACGAGAATAAGGTCATCATCACACACCCATTGCAGCACTAGCAGGTACTGTTTGGCAGAACAGCCCATGAGCAGCAGGAGCAGACTGCCCTGTGGAACGATCTTGTCCACAGGGTAAATTATGTCGGCCTGCATAACCGCAGTTATGAGCAGGTCTGGAATCATTGCACTGACCTACTTTGCAATGCCCATCGATGTGCTGCTGCAGTCAGGAGGATCACCTCACAACAGGGGGTCATGGCATCCATACCCCCTGACACATTTTGAGGAGATCCTTGCCAGCCTCGGGGCACCTGCCCACCTGGACACACAACTGGTGGACAGTATAGTGGAGGTGGGTGCTACCCACACACCGGCAGAAGAGCGTTCAGGTAAGGCCACAGGGCACATCAGTAGACCACTGTTGCATATCCATCCGCATCTGTAATAGTAGCTCATGCATATGTGAGATAACATATATATATATATATATATATATATATATATATATATATAGTCTGTTGCTGTGTACTAGTAATAAACAGATGTGCATAAGCTGTAGTATTGTGGGCTTGTACTGTTGATGTACTGTAATGCTGCACCCACCCTGTACCAATGCCACAGCTGTGGCTACTGACATCACATCTCTCATACACTTATGTAGGTCCCTGTGGTATACCTCCAAGGCAGCAGCCTGTAGCTGGTGAGTATGTATTTTTTTCAGGTTTGCCAATACACCGGTCATGTTATGGCTGTGGTATATTCCATGCACACATTTAACACACCTACCCATAATGCATGCCGTACATGTTCACATATTGTTGCTGTTAACTGCACTGCATCACACTGATCACTGTGATGGTGTATCTGAAGGGTATGTTAGACTCCATCAATATAACTAACATCCTGTCATTGCAAAATGTGTGCACAGAGATGAACATAATAGTGGGACAAATGGCCTACAGTAGGGACATGTGTGAAACATCACCCTTATACAGTGCTACAACAATTGAAACATCACCCTTATACAGTGCTACAACAGTCTATATACCAGTATTACAATGGCAACTGTTATAGATCTAAACTATGGCATATCATAATACTGCGGTCCACAACCCTTACAACTTGCAATATGGTCCCAACATGAGCAATGAGTGTGTAATATGGAATCGTAGGTTAGGGCAGCAAATATGGGGAATACATACATTCACAAACACTGGATGCATATGTGTGTACACAGTCCAGATAAAATATGGTGGAAGCAGATTTTGAGGTACTGACTGCATAAAGTTGTCATGGAAATGCACCTTCCAGTAAGTACACATCCCCAATGTCACATCAAGTATTGGTGTGCTGTCCAAGATGTTTGGCCATCAAATGTGCACACTTACGTGCAACAGAGGCAGCTATGGCTTGCACACATCTTACATGACATGGCATGGGCCCCATACCAAACAGGTAGCACCCATGAGCTGGACGTGTAGCCATACCTCACCATTGCATATACCATGGCAAACAGTGCAGACAGTCATGTATGTGGCAAGGATGTACGGGACAAGAATGATGTAGGAAATAAACAGATGGCCATCCAAGACAGATGATGCCACATGTAGAAAACCAGTCATGCAGGCTGCCTAGTAACATGGCACAACACTGAGGGGGTTGCAGGAATGTCTAGCAAGTACTGACTGTGCAGTACCCGTGTTAGCAATTGCCTAGACTCTGCAAATGTGTGGCCTATGGGCTAGGGTAATCAGATATGACAGTTGTACCACAGGAAACATCAGCCAGGCCTCTCTACAGGTAGCATATGCATAACAGAAGAGGTCCCCAAAGGCATGCATTGAAATGTGTACCACGTTGGAAACCTACAGACAGTATCACGTAAGATACATGTGCTGCACAACCAAAGCCTCACCCCACCTCAGGCCCACCTTCCCCATCTGTACCATGCCAGTGCCAGTGTACAACTGTACGTTTGCCATTCATTATCTGGGACTAGGCTTTTACAAGTGGCGTTCAGTGTTTGGAACACTGCAAACTGACACACATGTGTAGGCCATAGTTGGCAAGCATCTGCAAAAAGGCTGTAGGTGGGGAGGGGGTGTCATCATGATATAACAATGCACTGCAGCAGGGATCCAAAGGATGCTATGAATGAATGTATCTGCACACAGTCAGGGTCAAGAACTGTGGCAGATGTAACCCTGACTCCACAACAATAGTGACGGTAGTGTGTGAACTCCAAGGGATGTGCATGAGTTGACCTTGCAATCATGCAGAGTTGGGGGACATGTAGGGCAG
>NC_056737.1:1225375415-1225450415 GCF_019279795.1 Protopterus annectens
TTAACCTGCTAGTTGACTTAGCCTACATGTTTAACCGTACCTTAGCACCACATAGCTTTGCACTTAAAGCTGCTCAAAACTGCCTTAACCACTCTGTATCTAACTGCCCTTATTTGGCCCAGCAACAAAATAAACAGCTCTTGAACCCAGGACCCTGTACACTATAGTCACAACAGTTAACCACTACACCATGACAGCTGTGAATGCAGGTGTTGTTTTTCCAATACATCTGTCAGTAGACATATAGAATAGTATTGAACAACTGCTGTGCCTTCTACAATTGTATAGTACTTGTTAGTGATATTACTGTTGCATCACATATATTGTTATATCTAAATATACACATATCCAAAAAACAGCTGCGAGGCAGTTAACCAGTGTTCAGTCACAAAATCAAATCCAAAAAGAAAAAGAAAACTGGAAACACTCTAAAACAACAAATGTTTAATCCAAGTTCAAGTTTGCAAGTAAACACTTTCCCCTTCGAGGCTTCTTCAGGTGAAATAAATACTATCAATTAAACAACATAACTTAAATACATTTAAAAAAAATCACATGACTCTAATTACACCTTCTGATGCAGCATATTTAAATAAGGCTTTAAAGTAAAACTGTCATTAAGCCCAGGTGGTACAAACTCTCTCATTCTTAAAATCCATCTCATCTTTTCATTTTCAGTTAAAAGTTTTATATTCCCACCCCGCAATGGTCTATAAATTACTTTTAAAATCATAAACTTAAAACTATGTTGATCACCTTTCTCTATAATGTGTTTACTAAGAGCATTTGTAACTACTCTATGTCTTATATCACTGAGATGACACGCTATACGCTCTTTAAATTTCCTGTTTGTCATACCCACATAAAAAGCATCACAGATTTCACACTTAGCTAAATATATTAAATTGCTTGTGTTGCAATTCCCATATGCATGTAAAACAAACTCTCTACCTGTCAAGGGATGTGTAATGAATTTCTCTGTGAACATATGATTGCAGTAAGCCCAAATCCCACATTTAAATGTACCTTGTTTCACTTTTACTACTTTAAAGAATTCCTTGGGTTGCTCCTTATAACATAACATCTGTTTCAAAGTATTCTTCCTTTTGTACCCGAAAGCTGGTGGATCCCCTACTATTTTCTTTCATTCCGGGACGTCCCTTAAAATTGACCAATGTTGCCTAATAATATTTTTTACTGCTTCTGTGTTCTGTGTATATTTAGCTAAGTGTGTTTGGTACAGCATAGATAAAATTTGTTACATCTGATGAAGTCCGGTGGATGAAAATGCCATGTGATGTGTGCGTTTATGTACTGAATAAACCTAGCTGTCGTTTCCATTATCAGTATTCAGATTTATTCATTTCACCTCCATTGGTGCCTGTATTTGTTTTCTAAAGTTGTTTCTTGGTTTTCCTGGGCACTGTACCTCAATTTTTGTTGGATTATAGGGGTTGTACTAACAGACATGTTGTGTGTGGGAGGTCACATCTGCTATTGACATGTATGCCATCAGTTACTGACAGACATCCTAAGGACATCATAGTACAGTACCACTGATAGCACAGTAATGATCCTGTGGACTACAGCAGAGATATGACCAATATATGTGGACAGTCTGGCACACTTTGGTCAGTTCAGAGGTATACACAGATCCCCTTAGTGCAAGACATGTGGACCAGGCCTGACAATGTGGATGTTAACAGCCATGTACATGGGTATATCATGTAAATACTGGATTACATATGCCCACACAGTTTATGCATTCACACATTCCTGTCTGTCCTGATACATAATAACTGGAGGTGCAGAGGCCACATGGCCACATGCAACTCAGTAGTGATTGACATACATCTGTACAGCATCCCACAGCTTTGTCAGAAATACACACCAGTTATGGTGACCTGGCAGCAGTAAATCTTGCAAATATCTGGGCATAACATCACACTGGGTAATTACACTAAGCTGCTAGGCATGTAACACAGCACTGTGCAAACTACAGACAGACTGCCCCAACCCTGGCCTACATTTTGTATGGGGGAATACACATGTACCCGCAAATATAGCAGGCTCTACAGGCATGTCACAGCACAGAGTAACAGACACCTGTGTGAAACTGCATACCCACAACCAAAGTGAACACAGCCACAGCCACATATGCTATGCAAGCTTAATATTACACTATATGGACTGTCTGATCAACACCATCCTCATATGTGCCACTCACACACTAACGCTACATATACTGGGTCATGACACAGTGTGGTCCAATGCCTGTCTGTGGTATGGGACATGTGTGTGTTTGGCCCTACAAACATGTGAGCCATTAGGGTATCATACACTGGAGCAGCATGTAACATCAGATAGAACAGGACCAAGAACAATGACATCGAGCGCAGTCTGTACGCAGGCCAAGGTACGTATTCCCAATACACATACTGTAGACAATCACCATAAGTACACAGACTCCACTACTGTACACACAACCACAGAATGCACAGGTTATGTCCTCAGAAACAACCCCTACTATACATAACATGTCTAGCAGTCTGATATCTGACTGGCGTGTTATCAGGTATGATGCCAATACATAATGGTGTACAGAACATATGCAGCTCTTACTGCATGACATATGTACAAAGGTCGACAGACGTGTTGCTGGAGCCACAAGCACTGGGCTAATAGTGGCATGTTGTTGTGATACCCTCATACATTTAGTGTTGTAACAAGGTTTGTTGCGACATATGTCCTATGAAGGATATGAAGTCAGTCACTCTCATGGCTGCCACCATGTACTGACTGCAGTCCTCAGACTATACTTCTGCAGTTCTAAGATAGGTGAACTGTGAGTAACACAAGACTCCAATCACTGTCCAGTCTGCAGATAACCCAACAGGTAGGTGTTTCCTCTAACACATGACACTGTCATGACAGGTATTAAATCATGTAGACCAGCCACATCCACACAAACCCTGTTAAACCAACATTACTCCAAATGCAGAAGAGCAACATTTACATTCTGTAGTCATGTCTGAAACATCTGCCTGTCTCCACAGTGTATGTTGTTAGAGGTATATCCCACTACCGTCTGTGTTGTTGTTTGCCAAACACAGACATGAAGTCCTGCTCACAGTGAATGAAAAGGGCCAACAGCCACATGATGTTCCTAGTTATAGTAGTCTGTTTCCATGCGATTGGCTATGGGAATGTTACCACAGCTGTCCCACATGCAGTCAGCTAGTGGGGGACTGCAATTCATGCAGAGGCCATCAGCTCATCATGAGCATCCCTTACAAAACACAAGATGCTGCCTAAGCAAAGCAGGTGTACTTCTCCACATCCACCAGAGAGGGAGTGAGAGAGACAGAGACAAAGTAAGACAGGGAGGGGGTGGGAGAGTAAAACCTAAGCATGTTTGTGTCACACACATACCAGTACGGGGTTTCAAACCCCTGCCTGACTATGTATTGTTATCACATATGCATGCAGTCATTGCATGCGCCACAGAGCTTATATGTTGGGGAGCTGTCCAAAGGTATATTCGATGGTGAGTGACATCTGCAGCAGTGATAAAGGTGGGATAAGGTAGGTGTAGTACACATGCCTGTCCACATGAACAGGTGTCAAGGTTGACACAGTCATACTCTCTCAGGGACTCACACACATTATCACAATTGGAAGGGTCAGGATTAGACTTCCTAACTAGCTAGTTTGCCACACTACAGTAAAATACAGGTATCACATGTACACCAGGGGTTATCAGGATGATATATGGGCAAAGGGTATGCCAGGGTATCTGACATCAGAAGACATGCTTCAGTATGCCAATGGGAGGTGTAGTGAGTGTGAATGGCATCCAAATCCTTATACTCCACACACACACACACACACACACACACACACACACACACACACACACACACACACACACAGGTTGCCAGTACTGATATGCATTAATGCATTGCTTCATAGGTATGCAGTGGTTGACTGTGCCAAAAGGCTGTACAAGGCTAGCTAAAGGGCAAACCTTAGCACATGGCCACATGACAATGGTCTGCTGTGTGGCTCAGGGGTGTAGTGTTTGGATTGGCCCACACTGGTGGGTATTGTATTCACCATCCAGTCATCTGGGTTACTAATGTGGGTGGCCAGGTTTGTGCAATGCTTGCCATATATGTGTTCTATAGTCCATGACATGGATGGCATCTGGGATGTGCACACGTTCTGTGACATGTGGACGTATACCTGGTGTGTCTGGGGCATGTTTTGTACACAGATTGTTATCATCAGATGTGCCATTCCTGGCCTCATGTGGTAAGAACTGGCAATGGACACCAGGTTGATGCTGCACCTACACTGTTAGCATGATATAGGTATTCCCTGGTGTCAGTGGCATATCTCCATACAGGGCATGTGTATAAGACATGGTATGTCCTTTGTGGGTTACATTTGCTGGCTCTACAGTTGTTACAGGCGTCCAGTGGGGAACATAGTGAAGAAGCACTGTATGCAATTATGTGCCTATTGTAGGGATGGGACAGGGTGCCATGCCATCTGTAGTCCACTGCAATTACACCATGGTTACTATCTGTAGGCAACATGCAGGGAACTACCAACATAGTGGTTGTTGCCTAGCTGAGTGTGTTTTTGTATGAGACATGGGTTGAGAGTGCTCTCTGGGTAATACAAGGGTTGCCTATATTGCTCACCAGGCCTTGATGTCACATGTACGGATATAGAATGTCTACCCCAGCCTCTGCTGTTTGACATCTGTTATCCTTGTAAGATGGACACTGTGACATATAATAGGCCCACCATATATGAAATTTGTAAAACCCGCTCCACAATGAGTCCAGTTCATAGGTTGGTACTAGTCTATCGGACCTAGGGCCTATACAAGCCTAGCCATAACAATTCCCTGGCTATTTCTACCCACAGTATTTACTTCCCTAGACCCCTGTCTGGTTACACACTCACAGCTACCTCCACACAGGATATGAATGACAAACACACACACAAACACACACACACCAAGCCTCACAGTTGCCATGCCTAACTAGTACATCACACTACAGCATTACAGAGATATAGCACATGACACAGAGATTACTGGGCTACTCCTTCCCCAAAGGTGTATTTCAAAGTGAATGACATCAGCAGGCTTGCCAATGTAGGGCAATGGAGGTTGTAGTGACTGTGAATGGCCTCAAAAGCATTGCTCCCTACATAGGCAAACACACACACTTTTACACTTGCCATGTCTAGGAATAGAACTCCTACCTAATTAGTATATCACACGACAGCATTACGCAGTTATAGGACACACCATGGAGATTACTGGGCTACACCTTCCCCAAAGGTGTATTTCAAAGTGAATGACATCAGCAGGCTTGCCAAAGTAGGGCAATGGAGGTTGCAGTGATTGTGAATGGCCTCAAAAGCATTGCTCCCTACACAAACAAACATTTACACTTGCCATGTCTGGGAATAGAACACCTACCCAATTAGTATATCACACTTCAGCATTACACAGTTATAGGATGCACCACAGAGAGTACTGGGCTACTCCTTCCCAAAAGGTGTATTTCAAAGTGAATGACATCAGCAACCTTGCCAAGGTTGAGCAATGGAAAGTGTAGTTCATAGGTTCATAAGTTGATACTAGGCTATTGGCCCTAGGGCCTATACATGCCTAGACATGACAATTCCCTGGCTATGTCTTCCCACAATATTTACTTCCCTGGACTTCTGTCTAGCAGGGTAGGTGACATGATCCCAGGGGTCAATTTCCTATCTCCCATCCAATCGTCCAGGTTCCTTTTGAAGTGGGTCAAAGAGGCACTCTGCTTGACATGTATGATCAGTCTATTCCAGAGTCTGGGGAGTCTGTGGGTCAGGAACACATCCCTCCAGCATGTATTGTTCATTGTGATGACAAGATTTGGATCCCTGGAGCATGTGGCTGTGAGGGTTTGGAATTCTTTAAGTGCAGCATGTCCAACAGCTGTGGGTTGGACATGGCATGGTATGTTAAGCAGAGATTGCCTCTGAGAACACAATACATGGCAGAGTATAGCTGGATGATTTTCAGACGGTCAGCATAGGACATCTGGTTTAGGCCTGTGATTCATTTTTTGAGGTATGTCTGCAGCCTCTCTAGTTGTTGCAGATGTCTTGTGAGGTACATACATAACAGGCCATTGTAGTCTGTACTGGGTCTACTGTGAGGTGACTACAGTGGGATAATGGCATCCTTTTCCTGGATGTAAAGCCCTTAGTGGGAGGTGTTCCACATAGGTTGATTTCCTGACTGTTGTGGCGATGTGGTTATCAAAGGTGAGACCACTGTCCATCTGTGTCCCTAAGTTTGTTATCACACTTTAGGTGTTTAGTGTACTGCCACCTATGTGGTACTTCACAGGTACATGTCCCTTCCCAAAGGGGATAACTGTATGTTTCTTGGCATTGATCTTGAGGCCATGGCTCAGGCACCAAGCATGTCTTTCTGTAAGGCTCTTCTGTAGAATATCCACATCATGTGGGGATTCAGTATTGGCTCCCAGTGTGCAGTCATCTGCAACCTTTGTTTGCCAGAGTCCCTTACTGTTGGACTATACTTCTGAGCAGTAGATTCCAAACAAGGGCAGTGCCAGGACTGAACCCTAAGGTACTTCAGCTGTCACTTGTCTGGGGCTGGGGTTGGTGTCACCTATATTTACAGTGTGGATTCTGACAGTACAGCAGTTGGCAGCTGATCAGGTGACGTAGGGACTAATGGCCAGCTTGATACATTTATCTATGATTCCAGACTGGGAGATGGTGTTGAAGCCCTTGGTGAGGTCCAGATAGGCTGTGTGAACCACCTTACTCTCGTCCACAGCTCTGGAGATGGATTCACAGTTGTCAGTCAGATTGAGGTGACATGATCGGCCCTTCACAAACCCAACCTGGTTAGGGTCCAGTGTTTGCAGGTTGCCAATGTCTTTGTTTTAATTTCCATGCTAATACATTCCATGGCCTTGCAGATCAGGTACATCATACTGCTGGAGCTGTAGTTCCCAGGATCCAAGGTGGATCCCCCCTTGTGGACTGGGATATCTGTAGCTGTGCGCCACACACTGGGCACTAAACCTGAGGTGTGGTTATGATTACACATGGCATGTAGGTGAGGTGCCAGTTCAGTTTGTAGCTCATGTAGTAACACAGCCCAGGATGTTGACTGGTATCATGGCTGCTGTTGTCATAGCTCTGGAGAATGTGTTTTCCACCCATGTGGCCATTATTACTGGAATCTGGCAATCTTTCCATGTTGAGATGGGCCCTTTGGGGGTTGGGAGGGGGGTGTAGTAAGCACTGAATTGATCTGCAAGGATATTGGCAATATCCCTGGGAGCAGTATATTTAATACCATCCTGTTGTAGCTCAGAGCAGTTCTGAGCATTGCCATTGAGATTCCTCACATAGCTGTGGAACGGCTTGCAGTTGTCTTTGACATTTTTGGCAATATTATGTTCATAACTAGCTTTGGTGGATGTTATAAGGGATCTCTGCTTCTTACTGTAGCTGGTAAGGGAGTATTTTGCATCCTGGAAATTCCCCCATTTCTGCAACCATTTCCTCCTTTTGTTGTACAGTATGTTTATGGCAGGGAGCCACCACATTGGCTTCTTTTTCTTTGTGGGGTGCATCTTAGTTCTATATTGGATGACACAATTCAAGCACAAGTGGATGTGCTCATACAGTGCCTTCATGTATGATTCAGCAGTCAGTTCCCATCTGCATGGGTGTCATGATGTTAGTCACGTCTGACATGTGTAGCATGACATTGGCTTTGGAGATGTGAGTTACGGAAGTTTCCATACTGGGGAGTGGGGGAGGGATGTTGATGTTAAGGGTGATTAGCTCATGGGCAGACCTGCCACTGATGGGGTGACAATAGCTGTGGAGCATTTATTTCCCATGTTGGTAATGACCAGGTCTAGGATATTTGAGCCCCTGGTGGGACTATGGGTTACTTGATCCAGGGCATTGGGAATCATGACTTCAAAGAATCATTTGGCACACATGTTGGTACACAAGTAGTTTTCCCAGTTAATGGCAGGGTAGTGTAAGTCACCCAGTATTAGGGTGTTTGCTTGTATCATAATATTTCACAGTATGTTTCAAAAGCTGTAGTGGGTATCATGGGGCATGGTGGGGGATCTGTAGCAAGCTGTACCATTTGGAATGCAGTCTAACCTACTGTTAGTTGCACCTGGGGTATTTCAGACACATCCTGTTGGGCAAGTAACCTGGTGGTGTGAATATCCTTGGTGAATATGGACACTCCTCCACCTTTATTGTTTTGGTCCTGGTATGGTGGCCAACAGGTGTGGTGAGAGCTGTACCTGGTATTGCAAGGGTGCTCTCTGGAGCCTTGGATCAGGTCTTTGTTACTGCACAGTTATCAATGTTCTTCACTTTTAGGTGTGTGTAGTCACTGTGAATGGCCAAAAAAAATGATCTCTACACACACACACACACACATACAGAGTTTCACAGTTGCCATGTCTGCGAATAGAACTTCTACCTAACTAGTATATCATACTACAACATTACACAGTTATAGCACATGCCATGGAGATTACTGTGCTACTCTTTCCCCAAAGGTGTATTTCAAAGGGAATAACATCAGCAGGCTTGCCAAAGTAGGGCAATGGAAGTTGTAGTGACAGTAAATGGCCTCAAAAGCATTGATCCCTACACAGACAAGCAAACACAAACACTTGCCATGTCTGGGATTAGAACTCCTACCTAACTAGTATATCAAACTACAGCATTATGTAGTTAGAGCACGTGCTATGGAGATTACTGTGGTACTCCTTCCCCAAAGGTGTATTTCAAAGTGGATCACATCAGCAGCCCTGCCAAAGTAGGGCATTTGAAATTGTAGTGAGTGTGACTGGCCTAAAAAACATTGATCCCTACACAGAGGAACACACATACAGTTGCCATGGCTGGGATTAGAACTCCTACTTAACTAATACATCACACTACAGCATTACACAGTTATGGGATGTGCCACAGAGATTACTGGGCTGCTACTTCCCCAAAGGTGTATTTCAAGGTGAAGACATCAGCAGGCTTGCCATAGTAGGACAATGGGGAGTGCAGTGTTTGTGCATAGGCCATAACCCATTCATCTAGAGGCAGACACACAACACTCAGGCACACACAGGTTTATATTCCACAGGTACATGTATACAACTGCCAGATGACTACTGACTTGTACAGCCCTGTTATACAGTTAGCACAAGCACCACAGACACTATAGTGCTCAGGGATACCAGAGGCAAATGTCTACGGCGATTGACATTTGTACATCATGTGGTTTTAGCTAATTGGATGTGTGCTGGGTGGGACAGGCCTCATGATGGGAGGCTCTTTGTCACTGTCACTCTCTTTCACACATCTATGTATGTGTATTTTTGGCCCATTATAGTGTGTTGTCTTTGGCTATATGTGTGTATTCCTATCCAATGTCTGTGCAAAGCATGACTGGTGTGTACTGAGGAGTGTATGCACTAACATCTGCGACTGTCAGATATGTATGGTCCACTGTTGTTGCCAGACATGGGCTTCAAAGTGTGTGAGTATGCCCAGTATGACCTTTTAGTATTTTGTTGTCTGACATGGCCTTCATTTCTCTAGACATGGCGTTCATTTCTCTAAGTGTGGGAGCATGCCCAGTATGGCCTTCTGTATTGCATGTTTGAATACATTCCAGGTAGATTGTAATCCAGTGCAGACTTTTGTGTTCTACACCTACAGCTAGCAACGTGTTTCTGTGGGATATCTGTAGATTGGTTGACAATATGGGGTCAAAATGGGCAAAGGATAGTGGGTTACTGTAGGTAATTGTGTCTGTGCTGCTTCTACTAAATGTCTTGGTGTTAGCAGAGATATTCAGTTTTATACTGTGATGTTTTATGTCATCAAGTACTGTCAGGTATACATATTTGCTTGCAATAATGTCCTGGGGAACACAGGGTGAATGCAGCTGTGTAGAGTATTGTGGTCAGCAGCCTACATATTCTTGCACAATCATGCCATTCTGGAGGGGAAGCTGCAGACACTTTCTGCTGGGTCTGTGTAAATGGTTCAGCACCTTGGTACAGTGGTGGCTGAGGATCCCATGCTTGTACACCCATCGAAGTGACAGTATGGCCATATCCTGCTGTTGCCATACCTCACAGTTGTACAGTTTCACACAGGTTACCCAGAGGCAGGGATCATAATTCTGGATATTACCCCTTCACACTGTGGTGTATGAGCAGGTTTGTAGCCACCCATTCTTGTGTTTGCAGCCAGGGATAGTATGTGCACATGGCTGAGTTTTGGACTTCACACACTCCATGCCACCCATGTTCCTACCCCCCCCCATTATTCTATCCTCTTCCAAATATTATGCAAACATTAGCTGATATGTTCCCTATAGTTATCACCTTATCTCATCAGTAATTTGGTGTTGGTCCACAGTTCATACAGTAGGACATGGTGGACATGTTACTGAGATTCGTCCACATGGCCATGCATTTGGGTTCTGTGGACTGTGTTATGTTGTTATTTGGGAGTCCATGACATAACATACATTGGCAGTACGGGTGAGACACAGGCCTTTGGCAGAGGACTGTAGGCCATTTGGTAGTGATGCAGGCCAGCTGTAGCAGGCCATTGCCTTTTGTCACTCCTACAGTAAGAGAATGCAATACACTATATTCCCCTGGGGTGACAGGGTAGGTTTGCAAGGTGTTCATGCCAATACTTACTGTCATTATTGATCCAGTGGTGTGGATGCTGGCAGGGTGCTGCTTACAGCTAGGGACACACCTGCATGGGACACCTGTTCTACATGCTGCATTCTTTAGCTATTGACATACAGAGGTGGGGGTCATATTGTACTCATTCCCAACAGCAGGGATAAGACTGGAGAGGTACCTGTGGGTGGTGGTGGGGTGAGCTGGGTGCATGTGTGCTATGGACACTACTTGCATCTGACTCACAGATATGCATGGAGCATTCCACTTATGCTGGCTTGTGCAGGGAGATCAGCTGTTTCTCAATACTTCATACCTATGACCTTTGTGGTCTGCCAGTGTTTGGCCAGACAACATTGGTATTTCTTATGACAAGCCCAAATAATGTGCTGCTAACCTGTATGTACAATTCCAAGGGTGTGTCCATTTGACAGTTACATATTATACACTGTCTGTCTGGGGTACTTCCCCTTGTGTACTGCTTGTATGTTTGGGCTCACATTCATGCCATGTCCATCTTTCAGATGGTGACACATTACTTCCAAACATTTACTATGGCTTACTGCTGGAATGTGTTTTGCTGGGAAGCATTGCTTTTGGCACTGCAGTTGTGAGAACTTGGCCCTGTCATCGGCAGTACGGGCCAATGGACACCAGGACAAACCTCACCATGCATACATACTGACCACTCTCACACAATATACGACACACACCAACCTAACACACACAGCCCTGCATATTGTACACATGCTACAATCTATCCTGGTACCTTGGCCAGCTCAGGTAATCTGTGCTCCACAGTTAATATACCTACACATATATGTTACTACATTTCTACATAGGATTGGGGGGGGGGCACCTGACTGTTACTACATTTCTACATAGGATTTTGGGGGGCACACCTGACTGTTACTACATTTCTACATAGGATTGGGGGGCACACCTGACTGTTACTACATTTCTACATAGGATTTGGGGGGCACACCTAACTGTTACTACATTTCTACATACGATGGGGGGGGGGCACACCTGACTGTTACTACATTTCTACATAGGATTGAGGGGGCACACTTGACTGTTACTACATTTCTACATAGGATTGGAGGGGGGCACACCTGACTGTTACTACATTTCTACATAGGATTGGGGGGCACACCTGACTGTTACTACATTTCTACATAGGATTGGGGGGCACACCTGACTGTTACTACAGTTCTACATAGGATTTGGGGGGCACAACTAACTGTTACTACATTTCTACATAGGATTGAGGGGGGCACACCCGACTGTTACTAAATTTCTACATAAGATTGGTGGGCACAGCTAACTGTTATTACATTTCTACATAGGTTTGGGGGGGGGGCACCTGATGCTTGTACACATTTGCTATGACTGTACTGGTATTTCAGGTACTCTGTTTCATTCTGTATTCTGACCTATCATGCTGACTAGAGGCATATCAGTGTACTACAGGTCTTAGGTTTGATTGACCTACATTTCAGTTTCTGACTTCTTACCCTTCAGAACTAACATCTCACTGCCTGACCTGTTGTAGTCTGTCTGTGTAGGTCTTGGGGGATGTTCTCCATTGTCATCACTCCAGTGGCCTTAGCACAGCCTTTGTTTGTATTTGTCTACAACTGTTCTGCTGGCTGAGCCTGTTGTTGGGTATGTGAGCCTCCCTGACTGGCATGTGTGTGTCCTATGGACACACATGAGGCCCAGCATATTTCCTGCAGTGAGTTTTGTCACCTTGTCTAGTACTGGCTACTATGGCAACACCAGTATTTGTTACAGATCTCATGCTGCCACTATAGGTGTCTGCTATCTGCTGGCATCCCATTCAGCCATCAGATTCCCTTGCATACTTACATCCATACCATAGATGCAAGTAACAACACATACTACTCCATTCGGCAATTGATAGGAAGAGTGACTTACCTTGTGGCTGTACCAGTATTGAGGATGGTGCTGGAGGGATGACTACATTGGATGCAAATAGTACACACCCTATACATGGTTAAGCACAGGTAGTGTCATGTTTGGCCTCCCTTTTACTGTATGTGCGAGTCAGAGAGAGGTGTCATTCCCTGGGTTCCTACCGTGTCAGTGTATTTGCTATGCGTTGCCTCTTAACCATGGCCTGAGCATACCGTGCACACCTCCTTCTGCCTACTGGGGCAGGCTCAGGTTGTTCTTCCTCTGAGTCACTCTGTGCCTATGTAGGCCTTGGCAATGGTGAGGGTTGCATGGCCCTGCCCCATGCTCTTCCTGCTGCAGCTGTTTCCGCAGGATCATATTGTGTAGCATGGCACATATGATGACAATTTGGGTACATGTAGCTGGTGAGTACTGCAAGGCTCCACCGGATGTGTCCAGGCACTGGAACCATGACTTGAGCATCCCAGACACGCTGTCTATTATGATTCTGGTCTGTGCATATGGCTCATTATGGAGTTCTTGTTCGGGTGTGTGTCCATTTCTAATGGATGTCATCAGCCACAACTCCAGTGCGTAACCAACGTCCCCCACTAGATGACCGTAAGTGATGTCCCCATTGGCAAATCTCTGGTACAGTCACATCAGTTACCAGACGTGAGAGTAGTGATTGCTTCCAGGGCAGCCAGCACACACATTCATTATAATGCCCTAAGCATCACATACAACCTGGCAGTTGATGGAGGGGATGTCCTTGCAGTTGATGTAGACCCTAACCCACACACCAGGTGGTGCTTTGATGCATATGTGTGTGCAGTCTATAGCACCCACTACCTCAGGGTATTCTGCTATTTGGTGGAAGAGACACGTATTGCTGCCAATTCCTCACAGGTGTTGTGGAAATATATGTGCTCACCGGCATGTGCTGACATGGCATCCAGGAACTGGTGGAGTACCCTGGATGCTGATGCCTGTGAGATCCCCATGATATCCCCAGTTGGCCTTTGAAAGGTACCTGTGGCTAGTATTCTTAGGCCTACACATAACTTGGTATCCACTGGGATGGGTTCCCCTCTGTTGGTTCTGTGTGTGAGGTGTGGCCTGCACAGCTCCACAATTTGCTGTAGGAGGTCCCTGTCCACCCTATAGCACTCCACTATCTCCAGCTCATGTATCCTCTGGTAGGTTACCCTGGGTCTGTACACTCTTCTTCTCCTCACTGTGGATTGGTCGTCAGCATTCTCATCCTCAGCACGCTCAGCCTCTTCCACATGTTGATTTATGATAGCTACTGCAGCCCCTATCATATTGTTGCTTTTGTTTGGTAAAATTTCCCTGCTTGTGTACACCAGTGGTGTAGAGTTCGTGGAAAAACCAGAGGGAAAGGTGTTTGCATAGTTTATAGTGGTGTGCTGGGCTGGGCTGGTCTGTTGCCTGTGTAATTGGCTGATTCTGATACATTCCACCTGCCTGCTATGCTAGTTCTCCTTGATTAACTTCCTACTGTTTTCCCTTCCCATTGCCTTCCTGTTTAAGCCCGGGGGCATGTCTCACAAACACAGTGCTCAGATGTGCATGGAGCTGCTATTTCCTTATTTACTTTTTTTCCCTTTAAAACATGGTGCGTGGTGCACACACCCACTTAGGCAATGTAAAGCACGCTTGGCAGCCTCAGACACACCCCCTTGCTTAGCTCTGCAAAGCTAAGGGCAAACCCGAGCCATAGGGCTCCAATACGCTTACAGTATGCCTGACACCCCCCTCTATAATGTCAGCTAGCTCTTAGGCTCGCAACTTGGTCTTCCTGCACCAACACAGTTGGATGCAGGCTAGCCATGAGGGGGAATCTGGGATTCAGTATCATTCCCCTCATTTGCATAGGATTGCCTACTAATGCCTAGTTATAAGTCCCACACAGAGCCTTCCCCCTTAGCAACCACTATTCACTGGCCATGTTGTCTTCTGCCTGCCATTGAGTATAATGGCAAAATTGTGGTTTTGGATAAAATGCTTATTTCAGTTTTTTTTT
Source organism: Protopterus annectens (assembly GCF_019279795.1). Classification (NCBI taxonomy): domain Eukaryota; kingdom Metazoa; phylum Chordata; order Ceratodontiformes; family Protopteridae; genus Protopterus; species Protopterus annectens. Next base: position 1,225,390,179 of record NC_056737.1, read on the forward strand.
TTTTTCGGCCCGATCCCATTTGCACTCCACTGCCATATGCTTAAACAGCTGAAATCGGCTAAAAAAAAAAAATAAAAGTTATTTATTTTTTTTTTGCAGCTGTTTTCTATGCCAACAGCCATATATTTGGCCATTGGCATGGTTTTGACATTATATGCACCCTTTATTTGGAGATGTCATGGCTCCATTTTGTAGTTTGCAGATATGTACTCGGTTACTAATCAAGTATATTTCTGCATACTACACTCGTCCTGCATGGCCAGCTGCCAGCTTCCTGGATCACAAATTCACCTCATCTGCATGGTTTTCACATGCAAATGGAATAATTTGTATACAAGAGCTGTGAGCGTGCAGGAATAGTGCAGGAGCGCTTGTACATGTGGGAGCTTATTCCTGGATCGCACGGTCGCCATATTGCCTCCAGCAGCTCCTGCACTATTTCTGCACACCGTACAAAACTTGCTGAATCCAGAGGCAGGTGTTCTATCACTGCTATAGTTCTTTTGTATATTCAATACATTTTTCAGTACATCTATGATATGTTTATTTGTATTTATGTATATATATAGTTTATAAGGTAACATTGAGTTGGTTTCTTTTTGGTTTATGTAAAACTTTTTTGACCAGTGACCAACTATATTTAATGCAGCTAAGGCAAAGGGTAACAGGTGAAGACAGTAGCTATAATAAAGGATATTAACTAAATACTTTTAAATGATAAAAATACATATTACTTACTTCTGAACACACTATAGCTACTAATTACACCGTTGTACCCACCACTATACCTCTATTAGCACATAGCCTAATACTCAAACATAAATCATAGACAGCATGCATATCACACTAACATCTCTCTCACTATTCCTCACAGCACTACCTAGATCACATTCATACGTACTAATATATCACTAGACAACACTACATTCCATACAATACATATTTCCACATCCACTAACACACACAAACTTTTTCATCTCCTCTACAATATTTAATAATACCACAATACTGTATATACACAAGGCCTACTTACCAAGATGCAATACTAGAAAAACAACAGCTAAATCCAGCATAGAACTAACTCACACAATCAAACACATTCTATCTATCACAAAAAGACTTCTCTCAGGTGATATACACCCAAACCCAGGTCCGCTCAAAGTTATACTCAAATCTAAACAGATATCTGATCTATTAATTCTTAATATCAACACAAGGAGTATATCTACCAATTTACTTGGCCTGCATGCATTCATAACCCACTGCACTACAGCCATACTGACCATAACAGAAAAATGGCTAAAACCCAGTACCCAAAATGAAGAGATCCTCCCTCCAGGTTATATCTTAAGATTGGATAGAGTGGGTAGAAAAGGAGGTGGAGTCACAATTCTCTTTAAAAACACACTAAACCTTAAACCTCTTCAAACCCCTCTACCTAAATTTAATAATGCTGAAACCCTTGCATCTGTCCTGTATATTAACAAAACAAAAAAGTTAACATTCTCTGCTGTTACATCCCTCCAGAAAATAACTCTGCTATAATTGAGGAAATCATACAATGGAATAGAGATACTCTCCCACATGAAACAATCCTACTAGGTGACCTGAATACTGACTGGTTGGCCTGCAATTCCAACAGCCCCACTAACCACATAAATCTCTATGGGTTCTCTCAACTTATTCAAGAACCCACTAGAGTAGACAAAAAATCCCCAAAAGAATCCGTCCTTGACTGGACACTGTCAATAGCCCTAAGCAAAACTTCCAGACAGTCTTAGTGACCACCTCTCTACATTCCTACTACGCAATCGTACAAACATACCCAAGTCTATAACTTATAGACAAATCCAAAATGACCACAACCTAAACCCCCCAGGATCTAAACACTATTCTAGAACAATGTAACTGGGAGCCACTACTTTGCCTTGGTTTAGACCAGGCAGTTGACTACTTTAATAGTACCTTCACTAATGTCCTTAACAGAGTCGTCCCATCAGGAAAATTAGAGTTAAGACTAACTATGCACCATGGCTAAGCAAGGACACAAGAGCCCTACTAAAGTTCAGAGATAAGGCCTGAAAAATCTGGAAGATGGATAACACTATGAACCTATGAACACCATCCAAGCCAAACAAAACTACCAACAGCTTACGAAACAGGCCAAAAATACAAACTAAACTTGATAAACAGAACTACTTTCTTACTGGCCAAACAAAACACTCAAAAAATCCTCAAAAGTTTTGGCAAGCTATCAACTCCCTACTTAAACCAGGCAAAACTACTACTCCAGCTCCCAACTCCACCAATAAAAATATGGACATAGCCTCTCAATTTAACCACCACTTTGCAGAATCCATAATGGCATTATGCAGCCAATTGTCCAAAAACAACCCTCCACATATCCCAGCCAAGTGTCTAGATAACATTCCCCCCTTACTCTCTCTCACCTGTTCACACTTCCAAAATTAAAAAAAAAACTACTTCTGAAATTAAAACCTACTACCCTTGCAAGTGATAGTCTACCTGCCAACTTCCTAAAACTAGCCACCAGATCCTTATCCGACCCCGTTTCCATCCTCATAAACCACCCCATAAAAGAATCCTACATCCCTCAACTGTGGAAAGTGTCTTACATTATTCCTCTTCATAAAGGTGGTAATTCCTATGACTTCTCTAAGTACCGTCCTATAGCTATTCTGTCTCCCCTCTCTAAGCTGCTAGAGAAATGTATTCACTCTCAAGTCATGCATTTCCTGAACACACACAAACTTCTCTCCACCACACAACATGGGTTCCGGCCACACCACAGTACAACTACTGCTCTTCTCTCATTTCCCAATCTGATAAACCAAAGCAGAAATGACTATAACTATACATCTGTTATATTTTTGGATATATCCAAAGCATTTGACATAGTCTCACACTCCCTATTATTAGATTCACTAGCATCCTTATACTTTGCCCCTTCTACTGTTGCCTGGGTTCAAGAACTATCTAGCTGACAAGCAACAATATGTTCAATAGCAAGGGGCACTATCTTATCTACTTTCAATTTTTATAGGTGTACCTCAAGGCACAGTACTGGGCCCACTTCTCTTTTCTATCTGCACTAACAATCTACGTACTTCCACCCAGCATGCCACACTGATACAGTACGCAGATTATTCAACTTTAATCTGCTCATCCCCATCTCTTTCCACTCTCCAACAACAGACCCAGGAATCCTTTAGCTCTGTGGAACGTTGGATCACAAATATCCAACTCATCCTTAACCCTAATAAAACTAAATTGCTTTTATTTACCCCCAACAAATCAAAATCTACTCCTCTTTCCTTTTCTATTACTTCCAAAAATGGTACTATCATTTCTCCTTCTGACCATACCAATCTCCTCGGTGTTGAGATTGACAAAAACCTTCTCTTTGATGTCCATATCTCTCAAACCATCAAAAAGGTTCACAAAAAATGGGTTCACTATACAGACACAACTTCCTCTCAGATCAAGCACAGATCAGCTAGCCCAAACTCACCTATTGTCCACACTAATGTATGCAGCACCAATTCTTACCCATATCAGAAAACTTGACCTTGACAAACTTGAGTCATGCTATAATAATATTGCCAAATTTGCTAACAGCACCACCTTCAGATTCCATCATTGTCTAGCTCTAAGGGACTTAAAATGGTTAGAATTTCCTCAACTACTAAATTACCACCAACTGGTTATTGTCTATAACATTTTGAAGTATCCTGAAAAAAACCCATCACTAAGTCAACTACTTACCTACTATGCAACAAATTGGACACTCCGCTCTAGTGACAAATCACTTCTATGAATCTCTAGGGCTAACAACACTGCTGGTGAAGTACTATTCTCCCACATTATTACTAGAAACTGGAACAACCTCTCCCCATCACTGACCTCCATCCCCTCACACTTCAAAAAGTCTCTAAAATCACATCTCATAAGCACCTGGCTTTTCCCATGCGTAACCTAAAATCACTGATTTAGTTCTGTGGAAAGTTGGAAGGGCTTATTACTTGCCTGCTGTAAATGCTACTGTTTTTTACATCCAATAATTGTTATCACTTTAATATAGCTACTTCGTTTTAACATGATGTACGTAATGACTCTCAAAGCTAAAATGTATTTTGTCTGTTTAACTGCTGAGTTGTATCCTGTCTGTTTTACATTTCTGCCTTATTAGCTGGATTTTGCTGTTACAATGTTTTATTATCAGTTTTTACTACTATGTATTACATTTTAGTATTTCTGTTAATATATGTGAAGCTTTTCTCCTCGGGCCTCTGCTGCAAATGGACCCAGTCCATTCAGACTATCCCGGTAAATAAATGTAAAATAAATAAATAAATAATGTGTACTTCCTCACAGCTACAAACTATAATTACAGATTGTTCAAAGTTATCTTTGCACTGTACAGATATTGCTCTTATGCTTGGTCCAATTATACAGATTAAAGTTAACAGCAGGGCATTTATACCACTTGTGTATAATTTAATTTCTGTAATATTATTAAAGAATTGCAGTATTTTACATTTGTTACTCCTGGTATTTGAACCCACAACCTGTGATTACAGTCTTACACTTTACTCCTAAAGTTGGTTTATGCTACAGACTTATGTATCCATACATGCTTTCACAGTTAGGAAATGTATGCTTACTTTGCAACCACTGTACAGAAAAGTAATTTTTTTTCTTTAAATTCTAAAGTTACAATAATAAATCTGTTCTGCTGCATAAATCCTTTTCTTCCCTCAGTCTCTCTAGATGCCTGGGCCTGCTTATTTGCATCTCTTTCAGAATTAGCTGTGAAAAGAAAGGAAGTGAACAGAAGAGCATTATGTATGCCAGTCTTGCCTATATTTAGCTTTTGATGTTTATAAATGCTCTTTATTAGCATATTTACACAATTGTGGGATGTTTGCAGCTCATCCAACCACAGGTTAAGTGTATCCCTATTGTGCCTTTTTACATCATTGAAGAGGTACCTACCCTGTTCTCCATTGCAGTGGATGCCCTTTGCACTAGATACAGCCTTCATCAGACTTGTACTGGAAGCCACAATAGTCCCCCTGCAAACGTCTTTGACTGTGGTGCTTTGCCAGAAGTCCAATAAATATTCTGACCTACTCAACACCCCACTTCTGTGCCCTAAATTGGCACCTTCCCCTCAAAAAACAGACATGTCGAATCCTAAAGCAGTGCAACAGCAAATAATGAATTCCCACCAGTTCCTGTTATCATATTTACTGGTAGTGCACAAACCTGAACAGTTTTGGAAAATGAAAGGTTAATCTGACACTTGGCAGTAGTCTGAGAGGTGTGTGATATTGTAAGTGTTAGGCAATTTAACTTTGCAGACACGCACTGGGGGCATACATTTCATGACCTGACATGATTGTTTGACTTTATACACTGCTAAAATAGATTTTTACAGTGTGGGATTCAAACCTATGCATAAGGGGCAAAACATTTTCTTCCATAGCAGTGATTTTCCATTTTAGCCACAGAAGAAGTGCTTCTCAGACATAGTCATGAATTATTTATAAATACAGATGACAGAATGAGGTGTTAGCCGTGTATATGTGTGACCTGACGAGGTACTTGTATATATATTCATTTTGTATGTGTCTTAAATATTTAAGTGTGAAAGCCATCCAAGTCCAGATAGCAGAATTATACTTACAGAAACATAGTAGACAGTATACGCTAAGGCATACATCTGAACTATCAAAACACAGTAAGGATGTCTTATCCCTCATACATATAACTCATATCAGCACCACTATTTATTATTATGTATAAGTTGTTATAAGTGATATTTAGTATAATGTGAAATGGAACAACAGTAAACCTGTCTGGAATTTTCTGTATTAGAATCAAGGACCATGTGTATGACAGCCCTACACTTGCACCTGTTGCCACAGGAATATTGAAATAACACTTGGATATTTTTTGTTCATTACTATAAACTGAACTGTTACAACAGTAAAAATATATTGAATTTCCTGTATTAGAGCACAGGACCATCTGTATTACAACCCTGCAATTACACTTGCTGCCATACAATTAGTTAAATAACAGTTGGATATTTTCCTATTCATTTTTAACTTCTGTGTGTTAACCCTCACACAACGCCACTTAGCAGAGTTGCACAGTGGAAAACAAAAACTGCAACAATGTACCCTTGTTGACATTTAGAATGTCTGTAGGTGTTCTGTCTGCTTAATGTGTGGGCCACTAGTCCAGGTTTGCGCACTGCTAAGTGTCACACAAATGAGATTAGCAATGCTAAACATGACATTCATTGTGTTTCTCCATTGCCCCTGTTTGAACTAAGCTGTGCACTGTGCAAAAACTGGCATTAAAAATGGGAACATTAGGAGAAAGGAAGAAAAGAAAATCTATAAAATAAACAACACTACAATAATTTATGTTGGTACACATGAAATATTTTTACATAGGTCTGGATTTGAACTCCCACTCCAACGAACCTTGAAAGCACATGAAGGGTGTCTTATCTCTTTGCCACAGAAACAGCTTTGCAGTAGAGAATGAAAATCATTGTGCATACAAGCAACTGCAACATTATCCACAATATTAGCAAAATATAGTTGCACACTGCTGAGTTGTTTCTACGTGCATGAATTTCAGATGCAGTGCACTGACTGATCACACAGCCATTTATGACTATTGCTTGCAGAAATGCAGCTCTGTCTTATCTCTCTCAGTTTGTGACTCATTCTTTTCTTATCCACCTGTAACCTGAGACATGCAGTCTATATGGCATTCTGTATCATTATCATTAACATGTTTGAGGATATTAAATGGCAATAATATGCAGTTGTCAAGAAATGAAGGGGAGATTGGATGTTACTGAAGAGAAACTGTGAAATGTGTGCTGCTTACTTACGTTTAAATCCCTGATGCAATCACTTCTAGACTTTGTAAGTCTAACCTGGCTGAAACACCCACTGGAGGTAAGGGAGTCTGAACTGCTGTTGTATTTTCCTTTTCCCTACCATTAATCATTCACAGTTGCAATCCATTAGCAACAAACACTGAGGGAGTGCCTGCCATTTTCTACACAGAGCTAAGTGTTTGGGATTCAGCAATTCTAATGTGTTTACACCTCATTTGAATCTTCACCATTCTCACAGGCCTGAATCTACACTATAAGAAGGGAACTGTGAAACTAGGGAACCTGAAGGTGAGGAAACTTGTTTAAGTGGATAACACAGAAGAAGAAGATATCACTTTGGGATTTATCTCTATAGAACACTACTTATCTCAATACGATATGATTGCATTTTTCAGTTATATACTAGATATGCTCACATGCCACTAAGAAAAATCTGTATATATATATATATATATATATATATATATATATATATATATATATATATATATATATATATATATATGTGTGTGTATATATATATATATATATATATATATATATATATATAGATAGATATATATATATATATATATATATATATATATATACATATATATATATATATATAGTATGCATTAGCAAATGCTACTTTTATCTGTATGAACATCTTAGAAGTTTACTGATGGCATAGTCATGTTTGTCAAGGCATTTTGTTTTCTCAGATGCACAGCCTTATTAACTGTCATCACAAGTGCTAATGTTACAACTGCTTTTCTCTTTACACTCTTCTATTGTTATTTCAGTGAAATGCAAATGTCCTATATTGTCAATGACACAGGTGTTTTAACCTTCAGGGTAGTGCATAGATACATCTAGGAAAATGTTGGCCACAGGTAGGCATGATTGGCAATTGCATAAAATTGAATGTTCTTTGGTAAATGTGTACACATGTTTTTGGAACAGTTTGTTTAACGACACTTTTAGCAGTTCCCTGATGTTTTGTTAGAAAAATGTGTCATTTGCTTGTTGTTTTGGGGTTTGGGGCTCCAAGATTAATTTCTATGTTCACACAAACAAAAATACTTGTACTTAGGTTTGCTGTACTATTGTTACTCTCCTTGTTTTGGATCCACCATTGCTTTGTGTCTGATTATTATATGTTACAACCACATAAAACTTTTTTGAATTTGAATATCTTAACTTTTTTCATTGGGAAATATTGAAAAACTACATTTTATATGTTATATCTAAGCTAAACTTTTATTTACGTGATACTTATGTGTATTATCCTTTTTTGTGTTTTATGTCATCTAGGATTATGGCACTCAGGCATCCCAATACCCACAAACTCCCCTTCTGTGACCCTGAGAATGAAGTGAGTGTCAAAGCATTTAGGTGACATGGTGCTTTTATGCTTGAGAGGGGAAGAATGGCAGATTGCAAATTTGTCAGAAGATAGTGGCTCATGTAAATGCAGTAGGTGTCCAGAGCAGGACATATGATCAGGCGCATCATAAGGTCACTGACATGATTTCATTCCCCTGAAGGAGAACACCTGCAGTGCCCTGTGAATGGCTGGCTACTAGGAGGGGGGCTGTTACACAGCCATTGCTGACATCAAATGAAGAATTCCTGCCTACTATCAGGGATCCAGAGAGCTCAGTGGAAAGTGCACAACAGCATGTCATTGATGTTGGTGCTGCTGTTTCAGCGAGGACAAGTATGTCCCAGCAGCAGCTTCCAGGTATGCTTAGTGATCTCAGTTGTTAAATACTTATTGTACAGTAAAATATAGACAGCAGTACTTGCTCTGTTTAATATGATTTTTTTTGGGGGGGGGGGAGAAGAGTTGTAATTTGATACAGTTAACACATTCTGGTTGATTACACATGGGTTTGGGTTGGACGTGTCATCCAAGTTCTTGTTAAAAGTATCATTAATGGACATATAAATGGAAGAAGTTTTAACCCTCTGTCCCTCTGTGTTTCAACCAATTCCAGTGAGCCCTCAGATATTGGACAGGGGGAGGGAGAGACACTCAATCAGGGTAGTGTGGTTTCTGAGGCTTCCCTGCCTGTTGACTCTGGCCATAGCCAAAGTGTGGGCAAGGTGCCACAGAGGAGGGTATTTAGGGATGCTCGGTGAAGGCCTGCTTTCCATCCTCCACCTGATTCAGGTGTGTCTTCCTGTGCCACTCAACGTATATTTTGGGCCATCATGGAGGTGTAGGCACATTCTAATAGGTCCTCCAGATAAATGTTTAGGGTTGTAGATGTGGCACAGGCTGACATGCATGACTGCCTCCACCTTGTTGCCAATCAAATGAATTGGATGAATGATACGTTGGAATGGGTGGTGTCTGTGATGGAACTTCTGCTGAGAGGGGGGTGGCATCCACATGGGCATAGGTAAGCCATATCATCTGATGTTAGTCGATGTGGCCATGCCCTATCACTGTTCCATCAGTGGCTGAGGTGTCCACATTCAGATGTGGCAGGCCATGGAGTCATGGTCCTGGGTGTCCTTGTAAGGAGAGCTTATCCAGCAGAAATCAGTCACATTCAGGTAGCAGAAGTGCATCTCACCATGGGCATGGATGTGCCAGTACATCTCCTGGCTGAGCCTCATAGATGGATATGACAGCGATGAACTTACACCTCTACCATGCACGGCTCACACCTGTCTGACATACCAAGACATAGAGTTAGCATAGAGTTTGGCTGTGTTCTTGCAGACACTCACACACCAATTTCACCTGGAGTGCCAATATAGACACAAACACAGCAGTCACATGGTTCAAAGCTCATTCCATCTCAGTGGCCATTTGTTACTTTATCCAAATGCCTGCCTGTTTCTCTTACTTACTCATAGGCTGTCACTTACCTTTTGTGTCAGCCTAGCCCCCCCCACAACACACACACACACACACACACACACACACACACACACACACACACACACACACACACACACACACACAAAACCCCTGTGCAAGTGATGGTAACTGTACCATATGTTTGTTTTCTGTCTTTTAGATTCAGGAATACATAAGCTTTGTAGTAGGTAGACTGATCATTGTTAGCCTCTTTGTGCATGCGCCTCTCTCTCTCTCTCTCATGCACACATATACACACATACACACACACACACACACACACACACACACACACACACACACACACACACACACACACACACACACACACTCTTCTTCTACTTTCACGCACACAATTCTGCTTTCATTCATGTACTCACTCACTCCGTACTTACCTATTAACACAGGTAATTGCTGTCCCTTTCAAAGGCAACAGCGGTAAATCCATACATGAGTCCTTATTCAGCGAGAACACACACACACACACACACACACACACACACACACACACACACACACACACACACTGATTGTTCGACGCAAAATAATGGAGTAAACACACTGACCCTTTTTTGGCTCAAAAACAAAACTAGAAGGTGCTTTGGTGCATGTGCACACCGACATTAGCGTTACAGGTCACGGGAGCGAAAAACACAAAACAAAAAAAGTGTTTTGGGGCATGCATACATCGATGTTGCAGTTAGAGGTTGAGGGCCGCATGGAAGAGCTCTGAGGGCCGCATGTGGCCCGCAGGCCGCAGGTTGGACACGTCTAGTTTAAATATAGATTGTTGCTGGAAATGTGTTGTTTAGTTTAAGAAATATGTGTTTTTAAGTCATATTGTTTAAATAGAAATTTAAATATTTAAATGTTTAATTATTTAATTGGTTAACTGTTTTATTGAATACTTAAGGGTATAAAATGTGAATCAGTATTATTTTGAATTTACTCCTTGAAGGCTAAGCATTAGCCGAGGTGCTAGAGGGTTTTTTTTAATAAACTGGGATTTACTTGACTACAAGTTGTTTGTTTATTATCTACTTGATCTACGTTTGTCGTACTGTGGATACATAAGTTTTGTGTCTGATAGTCCATAGCTGACTTAGTGCTTAGTATATCTGTGTTTGTGATATTTTGCTAATTGTACTTTTTACATGTTTTGGTTTTACAAAGTTAGACAGTTGATAGAATCAAAACAGTTTTTGCATCAGTATTTTTAAGAATTTTCTGGGGGTTATGAAGTCTGAAACTGAAATGAGTCTCATTAATTTCTAACTTCTCTCTTTTGTGATTTGCCAGTACAAATGTATGAGGCCAAACCGAGGACATTCGGTGACCATTGTACTTTTGAGAGGTATGAATGTGTGACTCCTTGATTCCTGAAGCCAATTACTTGATAGAGGGCACATGTATTTGCATAAGTCTGTGTTGTCACATGTTGAAGTCATTGCTGTACAAATCACCTACCTTTTACTTACTTACATTACCAGGTAACAACATGCAAGGATATACCATTCATTTGTATTATTATACAATTTTGTTTTAATACTCCGGGTTCAACACCTACCTTGTAAATAGAGTGGTTGCTACAATTTTAGTTCAGGGCTGAGTCTGTCTGATGCTAGGAGTACACAGCCATTATATGGGTAGATAAAGGTTGTGAGCATTGCCTGGCATCATTGTTACTATATGTATGAGCGCAGGATGAATGTTTTAGCCCCTTAGATGGTGAGTCAGTGTACTATGCCTTGCCTTTTATCCAGTGCAAGGCAATATTGAGCACACCTACATCTGCCTACACCCACAGCAGCTGCTGGTTCCACCTCTGACTCCTCTCCTATGTGTGGCTGTGATGACCTTGCTGTTGGTGATTGAATGTGTGCCCCTTCCCCTTGGTGATCTTGCTGAAACTGTTTCCTCAGGATGATGTTGTGTAGCATGGCACATACTATAAATATTTCTGTACATGTCCATGGATTGTACTGCAGTACTCCCCCAGATGTATTTTGGTACCAGAGCCACGACTTCAGCAGCTGAAACACATGCTGTATGATATTTCTGTTTTGAGCGTGTGTCTCATTATGACATTTTTTAGCAGGTGTGTGTGCATTTCTAATGAGTGTCATTAGCCATGGTTCCAGTGCATAACCTGCATCCCCCAGTAAATGACCCTATGGAATATTTGGGTTTATATTAGATTAACGAAAGTTCATCTTAGTGAATGCTCACATCAGCGAAAATCCAGGAACTTGAAACTGCAATTGTGAGATCGCAGTACAATGAAGATGGGAATATTTGCCCTCTCCTCACTGTAGTGTGATCTCAGAGTTGGAATATATATTTAGTGGGGGGGGGGTGCAGACCCACCAATTGCAGTTTCGAGTTCCCGGATTTTCGCTCATGTGAGCGTTCGCTAAGATGAACTTTTGTTCATCTAATATAGACAGAATATTCCCCCTAGTGAACATCTGATGCATCTGGGAGGTGTGCCAGATATATGAGTCATGGTAACTGCCTGAGTTGCCAGCAACACATTCAGGATGATTCCCTTAGCATTACACATGACTTGGTAGTTAACAGAGTGGAAGTCCTTTCTATTTTTATAGAACCTTCCCTGTTCCCTGGGTGGTGCCTTGATTTCTATATGGGTGAAATCTATGGCACCCAGTACTTCAGGGTAGTGTGCTGCAAGCTAGAACTCCTGCATATTTGTGGCCCTGTTCTCAGGAGTATGGGGAAAATATATGTGGTCACTGGCATGTTGAAGTATAACATTTAGGAATTGATGGAGTATCCTGGATGCAGATGTCTGTGACATCCCCGGCATGTCTCTGAAAGGTTCCTGCAGGTAAAATCCTAAGTTCTGCATATACTTTTATCTCCACTGGGATGGGTTTCCCTTGGTTCAACATGGATCGGAGTTGAGGACAGTAAAGTTCTTGTAGTGTGTCTCTATCCACCCTGTAGTGATCTAAAGTTTCCATGTCATGCAGATTGTGATAAGTTGAACATGGTCTAAAGACTCTTCTCCTTCCTGGCCATAGTCTGTTAGCAGCAGCAGCATAGACCTCAGCCTGTTGCATATACATGTGAATTAAAGCAACAGCAGCCCATGAGATTATTTCTGTGTAGACTCCTTTCCGTGGCTATATTCCAATAGGTTTTGGAATTCACAGGGAAAACCAGCACTGTGTTTCCATGGTTGCTATATGGCCTGTTGAATAGCTTTTCTATCTTGGATTGGTTGATTAGCATACATTTCAGCTGCTTATTCTGTAATTAGCATGCCACAGTGTCTACCCTGTTTGCACAGCTCCATGCACCATAGAGCAGCTTACTGAATACAAACCAGTGCGCAACCATGTTTATTGAATCTGCCCAACAATCTTTCATTCTAGAAATGTTCTAAGCTTATAAGACCAGCATTTACAATTTTCCCTATTTTTGGCTTTGTCCAGATCTCTTGTGCTAAAAGGTCAAGAGCTATGCCTATCACACCTTACCAACATAGATTTATTGATACTGGTACACAAAAATCACTGAGGATTTTACTGGTAAGGTAATTGCGCATAGGTGTTACATAACTGTTATGAGTAATGGAAGCATTACTACAAACTGGGTGCAATTAGCAAATCCCCAAATGATGTCAGTATACTCCAGGAGGATCTTATGCAGACCAATGACTGGTGTCTTAGTCAGGGTCTCAAACTGAAAGCAAGGAAATGCATCATCATTCCCTTTGGCACAATGTCCCTTCACACTATTGAATCAACAACAATAACCTAAATATCCACAAAATGGTAAGGGACCTGGGATCACAACTTGACTGTGACTTTAACTTTGACCACCTTGTGTCTACTGTAGTAAGGAAGGCTTTGTATGAGCACACTTGATTAGTAAAGGCATCGCCTCGAGAGCAAAATAGGTTATAACCCCTCTATGCTCAGCACTAATCTGGTGCATAATTGAGTATAACACCCCATTCAGCATGTACCGTACTAAACACCTGCAGCAATTGGAGAGCTCTCAGAGGTTTCTAACAAAGAAGATCAAGGGATTACAGCATATGCCTTAAACAGACCTATTCAAGTCCCTGTCAATATACTCTGTATTATAAAGACTTCTTAGGGGAGACTTAGGCCTGGCTTACAGAGCAATCTCAAACTCAAACCTCATGAACTTGCTGCATATCCATAAATCAAACAGGACTGGGGCTACCCATTCCAGGGGCCTAAATATGGCCTGCAACTTAAATAGGACATGCAGGAGGGACAGATTTATCTTTCAGCAACTGCCGCATCTTTGGAATAGGATACCTATTTATGTGAAACAGAGCACCTCTATGACACTGTTCAAGTGCAACCTGGATGAGTGTAAATTCTTACTGGGATAGTGCCCACAACCCTCCTGGACATGGGCAGCTATCTGAGGTATTAACTAACATTTCTATGGTATTACATTGGGATGAAATGGCTAGACTTGAAATTGACCTTCAGCTCGATAGCCTAGTAATTTCCTATGATTCTGATCCTATGATGCTGAGCACTGGCTTTGTTCTGGCAGAGTAGAGAACAGCAACAGTAATCCCCTTGTACAAAGGGGGGTCCATCAACTGACCTAGGAAACTATCGACCCATACGCTTAACCAGGCTTATCTGCAAGGCCATGCAAAGAATCATCATGGACCTTATCAACAAGGACATAAGTGACTTTCAAACTCTTGAACTGATCCAGTTTGGTTTTGTCAAGTGTAGATATTGCTTATTAAACCTGGTGGACTTCTTTGAGAATGTCACCAAAGCCCTGGATGAGGGCAAAGCAGTTCATACCTCCTATCTTGATTTAGCCAAGGCTTTTGACACAATCTCCCACTCAGTGATCATTCAAAAACATCTCCTAGCTCTGGATTAACCCATATGTCACTAGATCGATTGCCAACCAGCTCCCCGACAGAATGCACACTGTCAAAGTTGAGAAGTTCACCTCCACCAATAGACTAGTTACCAGTGGGGTACTACAAGAATTGGTGCTGGGCACTCTACTATTTGGAATCTATTTCTCTGAGGTCCAGGTGAAGGTAGATGGCCTGTTGCTTACAAAGTTTGCAGATGACTGTAAACTGGGTGCAATCACTGAGTTGTCCAGTGATGTAAACATATTACAGAGGCTGATGCTGACAAATGATTGGCACCAAAGTCATGGACTAAAACTAAACACAAACAAATGCCTCATTATCCCCTTTGGCAAAGAAGTAGGACCTGCTAATTATGATATAAATAGCACTGCTCTAGGCTTAAACCCAGTGGTGTTAGACTTTGGAAAACAGGTTGATAGCAATCTAAACTTCAATCACCATGTGTCCATAGGGGTAAGGAAAGCCCCCTACATTGTGCATTTGATAAATAAGGGCATCACATCCAAGACTAAGGAGGTTATAACTCTGCTTTACTGAGCCCTTGTCAGACCACTAACTGATTACAGTGCTCCCTTTTGTATGTATCTCACCAGATACCTGCAGCAACTGGAGAGCCCACAGAGGTTTCTAACCAAGAGAATCCAGTGCCTCCAATACATGAATTACATGACAAGACTAAAAGCCTTGTCACTGTACTCCGTCTGTACCATACAGGCTGCTGAGGGGTGACCTGTGCCTGGCCTACAGAGCAGTCTCTGACTCTGCCCTAATGGAAATGCTTTATATCCACAAATCAAATGGGACAAGAATAACTCACTCTAGGGATCTCACCCTAGCCTGTGACATTAACAAGACATGCTGGAGAGACAGATATATCTCCCAGAGATTACCATTCCTCTGGAATAAATGACCAATACATGTGAAGCAGAGCTCCTCAATGATCGTATTTAACCGTAACCTTGACAATTGGTTTGGTGACTGTAAATTCACACCAGGGGTGTCACCTATGTCTCTTATGGACAAAAGTAGTTTGTGTTGATCATAGAATTGCTCTGTTAACAACAACCATCTAACTATAGTCAATTAGAGTACATGGGTTTTTTATATATTTAGGCTTGTAAAGACCCTAGGGCCATTAGCCTAGTAACCTTCTGTGAACCTATGTAATCTAAAGGCAGAATCTAAAATGATGCAATCCTAATGGGCTAGCACATAATCAAAAATTTGGTGCTAGTAATTTATTTTTATAAAATAGAATCATAAAATTTGGTTCTAGTAGTTTATTTTCATAAAATAGAATCATAATCTAAGACATAATTGTACATGCATCTTGTCATGTGCTGTCTCTGTTGGTATGCAGATGAAATCCATAGCTTTTGCCATGTGTCAGTTTTTCATTACTTTCCCATATCATAAGCTTTTGTTGCTAGGCAGATCAAATTCAGGACTAGGTATACTCCTTTTCTCGAATAAATGACTTCTTCATTAATTAATATATATTCAAGAATGTGGTGCTTTCACTATGATGCCTTCATATGTTATAAAACTATGAATTCAGGTCCTACTTGTATGAAAAAAGTAGATGAAATCACAGAGATGAAAATAAAAAATGTGGGGGAACCACACACCCATGAAACAAATAATATTTCAGAAAGGATTCCAAGTTATAAATATATAAATGATTATTTCATAATAAGATTTATATTCAAGCCTTAAGTTTGTAGGGTGCCCAAAGGGGAGAGGCGTCAGGTATCCCTTTGCTATATATCTATGAAAGTATAAAGTTTATAACTGACCCATTCCGAACGTCACTATTATGTTCCTGAAATCATAGTTTAACCTACTGAGCAGTTAGTCCTGTGTAGTACTCATCAGAAAGTCATTTTAGAGCATGTACAACAGCCAAAGTAAAACAGTTGTGATTCCCCCTGTAACAAATTTTATGACCACTGATACTTTATGCTGTATCACACTACTTAGAACAAATAGAACATCATTTATAAGAGGAAAGAACTTTTTGACCCACAAAACTACCCAAACAGAGCAGAAGTTTCATAAGGCTGGGTGAGTTTCTAAAGACTACCGTGGGGAAGAAACTCAAAATATCTTTCAAAAACAATGGAATCAATTGTAGCACTGTTGATTTATTGTACTTATAAAGTATTTTCCTCCCTGTGGCTTTCTAAAAAGTATTTTTGTTTTTATCCAGAAAACCATAAAAGTGAATCAAACAATGGGGTGGTATAAAAAACTTTATTCAAATCTAAAACATAAGTGCTTATGTAGTTGAAAACTGCTTCATCAGATGTTCAAAAATATTGACTTATACATATCATTTAAATATGTAATCACAACCAATCACAGTGGGCCACAGAACTCAGCCACCTCCTTTCATACAAATTTAAATTAACATCAACATAAAACAATACAAATTCTGTACACTATGGTTATTTCAAACTAAACAGTTTATTTAATGGCCTATCTTTCAAAAGGTTTTAGTGGAATCTTGTCATTAAGGCCATATCCAGCATCAGCCCCTAACCTAATTATCCATTTGGCCTCTGAAACCTCATTTCTGTTCTGTATCCCCCCCCCCCCCGAGACCAACAGTGACTTTCTTAGTAACTAAAAACTTGAACATATGTGTGTGCCCACAGTTGTGTACATGTTTAGCAAATGCATTAGTGAGACATACTCTCTTTATGTCATACATGTGTTCTCTTATTCTGTCCCTGAATTATTTGTCTTGCTTACATAAAACATTCTACAAGAACAGATAGCTAAATAGACTACAATAGGGGTATCACAACTAGCTGTCAGATTAAATTTAAAAACCCTTGTTAAAACCAGGATGTAGGAATTCACCAGAGGAATCAATGTACCTGCAAAAACTACATTTGTTGCAAAGAGATGTAGATAATAGGACCCCTCTCTGTTGGTCTAAAATCTCATTCTTGGGATAACAAAGCACGTTTCAGGTTTCCTTATTCTTAAAAGAGAAATTGGTTTGCTCCCCCACAATTTTCCTAATGGTCAAATCACTAGTTGATATAGGCCATATAATATATGGTAATGGAATTACTAGAAGCTGCAATTAGGTTTAATTTATTGTCACAAAGATTTAAGTTATTTAATAATCAGTCAATGTAGGATGGCAAGTGTTATTATATAACTAGTATTACGTGTCCATTTCCAATTTTGTGACCAGCCATTATTCTATAACGTTATAAAGGGGATTGTGCTTTATAAGAAACTTGGGTACATTGTGTACTCAGGTATAATAAACTCTCTCAACTAGACATCAAGCCATATGTTACCAGATGGGTAGCAAACTGGCTCACTGATAGAACCCACATAGACAAAATAGGGAAGACACCTCAAGTAGTTGAACCATAACAAGTGGTGTACCCTGGAGATTGGTCTTGGGACCATTGTTATCAACAACAAAACAATAAGTGAGTCCCAGCTCTACTTTCAAAGTCTGGAAATATTTATTCAAAACTTCACTGTATTTACAAAGTTGATTTTCAGTCTCTAGCCGCCAACAGCCTTTTCAGAGTAAAAGTTAACAGTCACAAAAGACCACTTATATACAATTATAAAACATTTAATTACATTTAATTAAACTATTAATCAATTAAAACATAAAAATTCAAAATTTAAAGGTATAGCCTTAAACAAGGCTTTGCCAATTACATTCCTTATTTAAACCATATGGAGCCAAAGTACCATATTTCATAATTAAGATAGACTCCTTCTGCCTTAATACACTTTTCTGAAAATCAACATTATTAAAATGTAGTGGTACATGTTCTAAAACTGTTGTTTTCATACAACTAATGTCCCCACCATGACACAAATTAAAATGTTCTGCAATAGGACTAATTAATTTTTTATTTTTTATGTCTCTGACATGTTCTTTTATTCTGTCTGCCAACATTCTCTTTGTTTCACCAATATAAAATTTCTTACATGTACAAAAATAACATAAATCAATCCCTTGCTTCTACATGTGTACTTAGCCCTAACACTGAAGCTTTTTCCATTAATTTTTTCTACTTCAGTTACTATATGTTTACACACTGAACAATTTCCACATGGGAAGGTGCCCAGCTCTTTCAAACTAGTTACTACCTGAATTATAGGTTGTTTAAAAATACTATGGACTAAAAAATCCCTAATACTTTTAGCTTTTTATATGACACAATTAATCTAGTATTATTTAAAGAGTCAACTTCATTTTTAATAATATGCCAATATTGTTTAATCAATTCATTCATAATATAAGAAAAATTTGTATATTTTGTCACAAAAAATATTTTTTCTTCACTTATTGAATATTTATTATGTCGATGTTCATCATATTCTCCATCAGTTATTTTTTATATCAAAACTATTTTTAAACACTTTTATAATGCTACTTTTAACTGCACTAACATCATAGCCCCTATTAATAAATAACTTAGCCATTTTAAAGATTCATCAAAAGCTAAATTAACATCAGAATTAAGCCTTTTATTCTCATAAACTCTCCATAGGGAATACTTTTTAACGATGTATAGGGTGACAACTACTCCCACACATTTTCCAACTAACTTCATCAAATTTTCTATGTATACTAGTATGTATAAATTGATTATTAATACCTTTAAGAGAAATGTCCAAAAAATTAATTTCAGAACCTATCTGTACATCCCCAAACTTAATACCATATTTATTGATATTCAATTTATGTATAAATTCATCAGAAAATCCATAACCATCTTTACATATAAAAATAAGATCATCAATAAATCTATAATATTTTATGACATATGTATTAAAGAAATGCAATTTATATAGAAATTCATTCTCAAACATCCCCATAAATAAATTAGCATAAGCCGGAGCAAATGCTGCTCCCATCGCTGTTCCAGTTAATTGTTTATATAATTTGCCATTAAATTCAAAAGCATTGTTTTTTAAACAAAATTCTACCATCTCCAATACATAATGCGTTCTAGGACAATCACTCAAAAAGAACTTAATAGCTTCCAATCCCCAAAAATGGGAAATATTTGTATATAAACTCTCTACGTCTGCAGTAATAAAGTACATTCCTTCCTCCCAACTTACATTCTTAATATTTTGTAAAAAATCATAAGAATCTTTAATATAAGAAGGTAATGTTATAACTTTATCAATTAATATATCATGTAGTATACTACACATATTATAAGTAAAGAAGCCATGGGCTGACACAATTGGATGGCCTGGAGGACTATCTAAATTTTTGTGTATCTTTGGCAGACAAAAAAATCTTGCCATTTGAGTATTTTTAATAATTATTTTATGGTCAACATCAGATTTTGTAAAATAATGTAGCCTAATTCCTTTCTGTAATAAATTCATGAAGTCAACTTCTGCTTCCTTTATACATCCTAAATCAATCTCCAGATATACATTTCTATTACCCAGATGTTTCATACACATCTCGTAATAATCACAAGCATTTAGTATAACCAATTTACCCCCTTTATCTGAGGGCTTAAACACTATGTTCTCATTCTTACTAAGTGCTCGTAATTTATTCCATTCCATTTTAGTCAGATTGTAATGATGTTTTTGTTTCAAAAAACACTCTAGTTCCTTCTCCACCAATAAATTCAATACACATTCAAACTTTTGTATCAATGTGTTTTTATACGGAGGCATAAAAGAGCTATTTGATTTTAACCTACTTATATTAAATGTACTATATGCATTAACCATGTCTTCATTATCTGAAGTACACGAGTAAAAACTCTCATCACTCTCACTATCACTGTTGAACATTTCCGTGATAGAGCTATTATTGTTAACGGAAGAATCAAAAATATGTCTAGAGAAATAATCTTTAAGATTCATTTTGCAGAACAGTTGAAATACCTCTGTTTTTAACTCATATTTTTTTGGGAAGCAAGTAGGAACAAACTTCAACCCCCTTTCCAAAATACCCATTTCCACATTATCCAACACATAATTTGATAAGTTGACTACATAATTATTACTTACAATTTCGCCAACAAAATCAAGTCCATCTACCTCTTTTAAAATGTCCATCGCCCGAGTCTCTATGGCGTTCTGAATTATTCCAGCCCCTTTTCCTGGTATTGGTGTATTGTCCATTAGAATTCGAAAACGTCTTCTGAAACCTTCTGAGTTCAAGGCTCCTGGTAGTTCAGGAAAGTTCTCTGTCATCTTCTCCCCACGATGACGCTCCACTTTCACCTGACAGGAAGCCTTTACTTTTATACGCTTCAGACACCGGATTTCCTCTCTGGAACGTAACAGCCTCCTTCCTCATTCTCTGATTGTTAGTGAACACAAATGCCCTCTTGTGTTCGTAATCTTTAATATCTCTCGTCAAGTTGTATTCTTTTCGGGCGGTAAGATCTTTCTCATAGTGAATTAATTTGGTATTTATACCCACCAGGAAATTTTCCAAAGTGGTATTGGAAGTCAAGTTAACTAGTTGTTCACATACTTGTTTCATTTCATTTACAAGTTTATCCTTTTTGATATTATCTCTCTCAGTTAAAATTGAAACCCATTCAACACTGCACCGATGTGCAGCCGCTATCCAGCGTTCATGGAATTTTTGATCTATTTCATCATTAAGATCAAATGGTGTAGAAGGGTTCTTAACTGATCTTAAACCACGAGGTGTAATGTCTAATTCAGCGTATCTTTCAAGACTACCAATGTTGTAAAATACCGCTGTCTCTTTAAATATTAACTTCTCCAATTTTGTACATAAATCCTGTGCATCAGGATTATCAGGTATAGTAACTTTTTTGCCTACCGTAGCAAAAGGATTAATGGCAGTCCTCATTCTTGAATTCTCCCATTTTTTCATAATACCCAGACCAGTACCTCCTGGACCTTCAGGTATTATTTTTGTTAAAACAGGTTCAACTTCATTATTCGTAAGAACATTAGCACGACCAGAATTTTCACCATTGCATTGAAACATGTCCAAACCAGACTCTCTAAATATACGCGGAAAGGAGCACATGGACTCACTAGTCATATTAAAAATAAACAACAAGGCAAAACCAGCTGATATTATCAACAACAAAACAATAAGTGAGTCCCAGCTCTACTTTCAAAGTCTGGAAATATTTATTCAAAACTTCACTGTATTTACAAAGTTGATTTTCAGTCTCTAGCTCGGCCAACAGCCTTTTCAGAGTAAAAGTTAACAGTCACAAAAGACCACTTATATACAATTATAAAACATTTAATTACATTTAATTAAACTATTAATCAATTAAAACATAAAAAATTCAAAAATTTAAAGGTATAGCCTTAAACAAGGCTTTGCCAATTACATTCCTTATTTAAACCATATGGAGCCAAAGTACCATATTTCATAATTAAGATAGACTCCTTCTGCCTTAATACACTTTTCTGAAAATCAACATTATTAAAATGTAGTGGTACATGTTCTAAAACTGTTGTTTTCATACAACTAATGTCCCCACCATGACACAAATTAAAATGTTCTGCAATAGGACTAATTATTTTTTTTATTTTTTATGTCTCTGACATGTTCTTTTATTCTGTCTGCCAACATTCTCTTTGTTTCACCAATATAAAATTTCTTACATGTACAAAAAATAACATAAATCAATCCCTTGCTTCTACATGTGTACTTAGCCCTAACACTGAAGCTTTTTCCATTAATTTTTTCTACTTCAGTTACTATATGTTTACACACTGAACAATTTCCACATGGGAAGGTGCCCAGCTCTTTCAAACTAGTTACTACCTGAATTATAGGTTGTTTAAAAATACTATGGACTAAAAAATCCCTAATACTTTTAGCTTTTTTATATGACACAATTAATCTAGTATTATTTAAAGAGTCAACTTCATTTTTAATAATATGCCAATATTGTTTAATCAATTCATTCATAATATAAGAAAAATTTGTATATTTTGTCACAAAAAATATTTTTTCTTCACTTATTGAATATTTATTATGTTGATGTTCATCATCATCCTCCACCAGAAATTGGTTTGCTCCCCCACAATTTTCCTAATGGTCAAATCACTAGTTGATATAGGCCATATAATATATGGTAATGGAATTACTAGAAGCTGCAATTAGGTTTAATTTATTGTCACAAAGATTTAAGTTATTTAATAATCAGTCAATGTAGGATGGCAAGTGTTATTATATAATTAGTATTACGTGTCCATTTCCAATTTTGTGACCAGCCATTATTCTATAACGTTATAAAGGGGATTGTGCTTTATAAGAAACTTGGGTACATTGTGTACTCAGGTATAATAAACTCTCTCAACTAGACATCAAGCCATATGTTACCAGATGGGTAGCAAACTGGCTCACTGATAGAACCCACATAGACAAAATAGGGAAGACACCTCAAGTAGTTGAACCATAACAAGTGGTGTACCCTGGAGATTGGTCTTGGGACCATTGTTATCAACAACAAAACAATAAGTGAGTCCCAGCTCTACTTTCAAAGTCTGGAAATATTTATTCAAAACTTCACTGTATTTACAAAGTTGATTTTCAGTCTCTAGCTCGGCCAACAGCCTTTTCAGAGTAAAAAGTTAACAGTCACAAAAAGACCACTTATATACAATTATAAAACATTTAATTACATTTAATTAAACTATTAATCAATTAAAACATAAAAAATTCAAAAATTTAAAGGTATAGCCTTAAACAAGGCTTTGCCAATTACATTCCTTATTTAAACCATATGGAGCCAAAGTACCATATTTCATAATTAAGATAGACTCCTTCTGCCTTAATACACTTTTCTGAAAATCAACATTATTAAAATGTAGTGGTACATGTTCTAAAACTGTTGTTTTCATACAACTAATGTCCCCACCATGACACAAATTAAAATGTTCTGCAATAGGACTAATTAATTTTTTATTTTTTATGTCTCTGACATGTTCTTTTATTCTGTCTGCCAACATTCTCTTTGTTTCACCAATATAAAATTTCTTACATGTACAAAAAATAACATAAATCAATCCCTTGCTTCTACATGTGTACTTAGCCCTAACACTGAAGCTTTTTCCATTATTTTTTTCTACTTCAGTTACTATATGTTTACACACTGAACAATTTCCACATGGGAAGGTGCCCAGCTCTTTCAAACTAGTTACTACCTGAATTATAGGTTGTTTAAAAATACTATGGACTAAAAAATCCCTAATACTTTTAGCTTTTTTATATGACACAATTAATCTAGTATTATTTAAAGAGTCAACTTCATTTTTAATAATATGCCAATATTGTTTAATCAATTCATTCATAATATAAGAAAAATTTGTATATTTTGTCACAAAAATATTTTTCTTCACTTATTGAATATTTATTATGTCGATGTTCATCATATTCTCCATCAGTTATTTTTATATCAAAACTATTTTTAAACACTTTTATAATGCTACTTTTAACTGCACTAACATCATAGCCCCTATTAATAAATAACTTAGCCATTTTTAAAGATTCATCAAAAGCTAAATTAACATCAGAATTAAGCCTTTTTATTCTCATAAACTCTCCATAGGGAATACTTTTAACGATGTATAGGGTGACAACTACTCCCACACATTTTCCAACTAACTTCATCAAATTTTCTATGTATACTAGTATGTATAAATTGATTATTAATACCTTTAAGAGAAATGTCCAAAAAATTAATTTCAGAACCTATCTGTACATCCCCAAACTTAATACCATATTTATTGATATTCAATTTATGTATAAATTCATCAGAAAATCCATAACCATCTTTACATATAAAAATAAGATCATCAATAAATCTATAATATTTTATGACATATGTATTAAAGAAATGCAATTTATATAGAAATTCATTCTCAAACATCCCCATAAATAAATTAGCATAAGCCGGAGCAAATGCTGCTCCCATCGCTGTTCCAGTTAATTGTTTATATAATTTGCCATTAAATTCAAAAGCATTGTTTTTTAAACAAAATTCTACCATCTCCAATACATAATGCGTTCTAGGACAATCACTCAAAAAGAACTTAATAGCTTCCAATCCCCAAAAATGGGAAATATTTGTATATAAACTCTCTACGTCTGCAGTAATAAAGTACATTCCTTCCTCCCAACTTACATTCTTAATATTTTGTAAAAAATCATAAGAATCTTTAATATAAGAAGGTAATGTTATAACTTTATCAATTAATATATCATGTAGTATACTACACATATTATAAGTAAAGAAGCCATGGGCTGACACAATTGGATGGCCTGGAGGACTATCTAAATTTTTGTGTATCTTTGGCAGACAAAAAAATCTTGCCATTTGAGTATTTTTAATAATTATTTTATGGTCAACATCAGATTTTGTAAAATAATGTAGCCTAATTCCTTTCTGTAATAAATTCATGAAGTCAACTTCTGCTTCCTTTATACATCCTAAATCAATCTCCAGATATACATTTCTATTACCCAGATGTTTCATACACATCTCGTAATAATCACAAGCATTTAGTATAACCAATTTACCCCCTTTATCTGAGGGCTTAAACACTATGTTCTCATTCTTACTAAGTGCTCGTAATTTATTCCATTCCATTTTAGTCAGATTGTAATGATGTTTTTGTTTCAAAAAACACTCTAGTTCCTTCTCCACCAATAAATTCAATACACATTCAAACTTTTGTATCAATGTGTTTTTATACGGAGGCATAAAAGAGCTATTTGATTTTAACCTACTTATATTAAATGTACTATATGCATTAACCATGTCTTCATTATCTGAAGTACACGAGTAAAAACTCTCATCACTCTCACTATCACTGTTGAACATTTCCGTGATAGAGCTATTATTGTTAACGGAAGAATCAAAAATATGTCTAGAGAAATAATCTTTAAGATTCATTTTGCAGAACAGTTGAAATACCTCTGTTTTTAACTCATATTTTTTTGGGAAGCAAGTAGGAACAAACTTCAACCCCCTTTCCAAAATACCCATTTCCACATTATCCAACACATAATTTGATAAGTTGACTACATAATTATTACTTACAATTTCGCCAACAAAATCAAGTCCATCTACCTCTTTTAAAATGTCCATCGCCCGAGTCTCTATGGCGTTCTGAATTATTCCAGCCCCTTTTCCTGGTATTGGTGTATTGTCCATTAGAATTCGAAAACGTCTTCTGGAAACCTTCTGAGTTCGCGGCTCCTGGTAGTTCAGGAAAGTTCTCTCTGTCATCTTCTTCCCACGATGACGCTCCACTTTCACCTGACAGGAAGCCTTTACTTTTATACGCTTCAGACACCGGATTTCCTCTCTGGAACGTAACAGCCTTCTTCCTCATTCTCTGATTGTTAGTGAACACAAATGCCCTCTTGTGTTCGTAATCTTTAATATCTCTCGTTAACTTGTATTTTTTTCGGTCAATAAGATCTTTCTCATAGTTAATTAATTTGGTATTTATACCCACCAGGAAATTTTCCAAAGTGGTATTGGAAGTCAAGTTAACTAGTTGTTCACATACTTGTTTCATTTCATTTACAAGTTTATCCTTTTTGATATTATCTCTCTCAGTTAAAATTGAAACCCATTCAACACTGCACCGATGTGCAGCCGCTATCCAGCGTTCATGGAATTTTTGATCTATTTCATCATTAAGATCAAATGGTGTAGAAGGGTTCTTAACTGATCTTAAACCACGAGGTGTAATGTCTAATTCAGCGTATCTTTCAAGACTACCAATGTTGTAAAATACCGCTGTCTCTTTAAATATTAACTTCTCCAATTTTGTACATAAATCCTGTGCATCAGGATTATCAGGTATAGTAACTTTTTTGCCTACCGTAGCAAAAGGATTAATGGCAGTCCTCATTCTTGAATTCTCCCATTTTTTCATAAAACCCAGACCAGTACCTCCTGGACCTTCAGGTATTATTTTTGTTAAAACAGGTTCAACTTCATTATTCGTAAGAACATTAGCACGACCAGAATTTTCACCATTGCATTGAAACATGTCCAAACCAGACTCTCTAAATATACGCGGAAAGGAGCACATGGACTCACTAGTCATATTAAAAAATAAACAACAAGGCAAAAACCAGCTGATATTATCAACAACAAAACAATAAGTGAGTCCCAGCTCTACTTTCAAAGTCTGGAAATATTTATTCAAAACTTCACTGTATTTACAAAGTTGATTTTCAGTCTCTAGCGCGCCAACAGCCTTTTCAGAGTAAAAAGTTAACAGTCACAAAAAGACCACTTATATACAATTATAAAACATTTAATTACATTTAATTAAACTATTAATCAATTAAAACATAAAAAATTCAAAAATTTAAAGGTATAGCCTTAAACAAGGCTTTGCCAATTACATTCCTTATTTAAACCATATGGAGCCAAAGTACCATATTTCATAATTAAGATAGACTCCTTCTGCCTTAATACACTTTTCTGAAAATCAACATTATTAAAATGTAGTGGTACATGTTCTAAAACTGTTGTTTTCATACAACTAATGTCCCCACCATGACACAAATTAAAATGTTCTGCAATAGGACTAATTAATTTTTATTTTTTATGTCTCTGACATGTTCTTTTATTCTGTCTGCCAACATTCTCTTTGTTTCACCAATATAAAATTTCTTACATGTACAAAAATAACATAAATCAATCCCTTGCTTCTACATGTGTACTTAGCCCTAACACTGAAGCTTTTTCCATTAATTTTTTCTACTTCAGTTACTATATGTTTACACACTGAACAATTTCCACATGGGAAGGTGCCCAGCTCTTTCAAACTAGTTACTACCTGAATTATAGGTTGTTTAAAAATACTATGGACTAAAAAATCCCTAATACTTTTAGCTTTTTTATATGACACAATTAATCTAGTATTATTTAAAGAGTCAACTTCATTTTTAATAATATGCCAATATTGTTTAATCAATTCATTCATAATATAAGAAAAATTTGTATATTTTGTCACAAAAAATATTTTTCTTCACTTATTGAATATTTATTATGTTGATGTTCATCATCATCCTCCACCAGAAATTGGTTTGCTCCCCCACAATTTTCCTAATGGTCAAATCACTAGTTGATATAGGCCATATAATATATGGTAATGGAATTACTAGAAGCTGCAATTAGGTTTAATTTATTGTCACAAAGATTTAAGTTATTTAATAATCAGTCAATGTAGGATGGCAAGTGTTATTATATAATTAGTATTACGTGTCCATTTCCAATTTTGTGACCAGCCATTATTCTATAACGTTATAAAGGGGATTGTGCTTTATAAGAAACTTGGGTACATTGTGTACTCAGGTATAATAAACTCTCTCAACTAGACATCAAGCCATATGTTACCAGATGGGTAGCAAACTGGCTCACTGATAGAACCCACATAGACAAAATAGGGGAAGACACCTCAAGTAGTTGAACCATAACAAGTGGTGTACCCTGGAGATTGGTCTTGGGACCATTGTTATCAACAACAAAACAATAAGTGAGTCCCAGCTCTACTTTCAAAGTCTGGAAATATTTATTCAAAACTTCACTGTATTTACAAAGTTGATTTTCAGTCTCTCTAGCGCCTCGGCCAACAGCCTTTTCAGAGTAAAAAGTTAACAGTCACAAAAAGACCACTTATATACAATTATAAAACATTTAATTACATTTAATTAAACTATTAATCAATTAAAACATAAAAAATTCAAAAATTTAAAGGTATAGCCTTAAACAAGGCTTTGCCAATTACATTCCTTATTTAAACCATATGGAGCCAAAGTACCATATTTCATAATTAAGATAGACTCCTTCTGCCTTAATACACTTTTCTGAAAATCAACATTATTAAAATGTAGTGGTACATGTTCTAAAACTGTTGTTTTCATACAACTAATGTCCCCACCATGACACAAATTAAAATGTTCTGCAATAGGACTAATTATTTTTTATTTTTTATGTCTCTGACATGTTCTTTTATTCTGTCTGCCAACATTCGCTTTGTTTCACCAATATAAAATTTCTTACATGTACAAAAAATAACATAAATCAACCCCTTGCTTCTACATGTGTACTTAGCCCTAACACTGAAGCTTTTTCCATTAATTTTTTCTACTTCAGTTACTATATGTTTACACACTGAACAATTTCCACATGGGAAGGTGCCCAGCTCTTTCAAACTAGTTACTACCTGAATTATAGGTTGTTTAAAAATACTATGGACTAAAAAATCCCTAATACTTTTAGCTTTTTTATATGACACAATTAATCTAGTATTATTTAAAGAGTCAACTTCATTTTTAATAATATGCCAATATTGTTTAATCAATTCATTCATAATATAAGAAAAATTTGTATATTTTGTCACAAAAAATATTTTTTCTTCACTTATTGAATATTTATTATGTCGATGTTCATCATATTCTCCATCAGTTATTTTTATATCAAAACTATTTTTAAACACTTTTATAATGCTACTTTTAACTGCACTAACATCATAGCCCCTATTAATAAATAACTTAGCCATTTTTAAAGATTCATCAAAAGCTAAATTAACATCAGAATTAAGCCTTTTTATTCTCATAAACTCTCCATAGGGAATACTTTTTAACGTATGTATAGGGTGACAACTACTCCCACACATTTTCCAACTAACTTCATCAAATTTTCTATGTATACTAGTATGTATAAATTGATTATTAATACCTTTAAGAGAAATGTCCAAAAAATTAATTTCAGAACCTATCTGTACATCCCCAAACTTAATACCATATTTATTGATATTCAATTTATGTATAAATTCATCAGAAAATCCATAACCATCTTTACATATAAAAATAAGATCATCAATAAATCTATAATATTTTATGACATATGTATTAAAGAAATGCAATTTATATAGAAATTCATTCTCAAACATCCCCATAAATAAATTAGCATAAGCCGGAGCAAATGCTGCTCCCATCGCTGTTCCAGTTAATTGTTTATATAATTTGCCATTAAATTCAAAAGCATTGTTTTTTAAACAAAATTCTACCATCTCCAATACATAATGCGTTCTAGGACAATCACTCAAAAAAAACTTAATAGCTTCCAATCCCCAAAAATGGGAAATATTTGTATATAAACTCTCTACGTCTGCAGTAATAAAGTACATTCCTTCCTCCCAACTTATATTCTTAATATTTTGTAAAAAATCATAAGAATCTTTAATATAAGAAGGTAATGTTATAACTTTATCAATTAATATATCATGTAGTATACTACACATATTATAAGTAAAGAAGCCATGGGCTGACACAATTGGACGGCCTGGAGGACTATCTAAATTTTTGTGTATCTTTGGCAGACAAAAAAATCTTGCCATTTGAGTATTTTTAATAATTATTTTATGGTCAACATCAGATTTTGTAAAATAATGTAGCCTAATTCCTTTCTGTAATAAATTCATGAAGTCAACTTCTGCTTCCTTTATACATCCTAAATCAATCTCCAGATATACATTTCTATTACCCAGATGTTTCATACACATCTCGTAATAATCACAAGCATTTAGTATAACCAATTTACCCCCTTTATCTGAGGGCTTAAACACTATGTTCTCATTCTTACTAAGTGCTCGTAATTTATTCCATTCCATTTTAGTCAGATTGTAATGATGTTTTTGTTTCAAAAAACACTCTAGTTCCTTCTCCACCAATAAATTCAATACACATTCAAACTTTTGTATCAATGTGTTTTTATACGGAGGCATAAAAGAGCTATTTGATTTTAACCTACTTATATTAAATGTACTATATGCATTAACCATGTCTTCATTATCTGAAGTACACGAGTAAAAACTCTCATCACTCTCACTATCACCGTTGAACATTTCCGTGATAGAGCTATTATTGTTAACGGAAGAATCAAAAATATGTCTAGAGAAATAATCTTTAAGATTCATTTTGCAGAACAGTTGAAATACCTCTGTTTTTAACTCATATTTTTTTGGGAAGCAAGTAGGAACAAACTTCAACCCCCTTTCCAAAATACCCATTTCCACATTATCCAACACATAATTTGATAAGTTGACTACATAATTATTACTTACAATTTCGCCAACAAAATCAAGTCCATCTACCTCTTTTAAAATGTCCATCGCCCGAGTCTCTATGGCGTTCTGAATTATTCCAGCCCCTTTTCCTGGTATTGGTGTATTGTCCATTAGAATTCGAAAACGTCTTCTGGAAACCTTCCGAGTTCGCGGCTCCTGGTAGTTCAGGAAAGTTCTCTCTGTCATCTTCTTCCCACGATGACGCTCCACTTTCACCTGACAGGAAGCCTTTACTTTTATACGCTTCAGACACCGGATTTCCTCTCTGGAACGTAACAGCCTTCTTCCTCATTCTCTGATTGTTAGTGAACACAAACGCCCTCTTGTGTTCATAATCTTTAATATCTCTCGTTAACTTGTATTTTTTTCGGTCAATAATATCTTTCTCATAGTTAATTAATTTGGTATTTATACCCACCAGGAAATTTTCCAAAGTGGTATTGGAAGTCAAGTTAACTAGTTGTTCACATACTTGTTTCATTTCATTTACAAGTTTATCCTTTTTGATATTATCTCTCTCAGTTAAAATTGAAACCCATTCAACACTGCACCGATGTGCAGCCGCTATCCAGCGTTCATGGAATTTTTGATCTATTTCATCATTAAGATCAAATGGTGTAGAAGGGTTCTTAACTGATCTTAAACCACGAGGTGTAATGTCTAATTCAGCGTATCTTTCAAGACTACCAATGTTGTAAAATACCGCTGTCTCTTTAAATATTAACTTCTCCAATTTTGTACATAAATCCTGTGCATCAGGATTATCAGGTATAGTAACTTTTTTGCCTACCGTAGCAAAAGGATTAATGGCAGTCCTCATTCTTGAATTCTCCCATTTTTTTATAATACCCAGACCAGTACCTCCTGGACCTTCAGGTATTATTTTTGTTAAAACAGGTTCAACTTCATTATTCGTAAGAACATTAGCACGACCAGAATTTTCACCATTGCATTGAAACATGTCCAAACCAGACTCTCTAAATATACGCGGAAAGGAGCACATGGACTCACTAGTCATATTAAAAAATAAACAACAAGGCAAAAACCAGCTGATATTATCAACAACAAAACAATAAGTGAGTCCCAGCTCTACTTTCAAAGTCTGGAAATATTTATTCAAAACTTCACTGTATTTACAAAGTTGATTTTCAGTCTCTCTAGCGCCTCGGCCAACAGCCTTTTCAGAGTAAAAAGTTAACAGTCACAAAAAGACCACTTATATACAATTATAAAACATTTAATTACATTTAATTAAACTATTAATCAATTAAAACATAAAAAATTCAAAAATTTAAAGGTATAGCCTTAAACAAGGCTTTGCCAATTACATTCCTTATTTAAACCATATGGAGCCAAAGTACCATATTTCATAATTAAGATAGACTCCTTCTGCCTTAATACACTTTTCTGAAAATCAACATTATTAAAATGTAGTGGTACATGTTCTAAAACTGTTGTTTTCATACAACTAATGTCCCCACCATGACACAAATTAAAATGTTCTGCAATAGGACTAATTAATTTTTTATTTTTTATGTCTCTGACATGTTCTTTTATTCTGTCTGCCAACATTCTCTTTGTTTCACCAATATAAAATTTCTTACATGTACAAAAAATAACATAAATCAATCCCTTGCTTCTACATGTGTACTTAGCCCTAACACTGAAGCTTTTTCCATTAATTTTTTCTACTTCAGTTACTATATGTTTACACACTGAACAATTTCCACATGGGAAGGTGCCCAGCTCTTTCAAACTAGTTACTACCTGAATTATAGGTTGTTTAAAAATACTATGGACTAAAAAATCCCTAATACTTTTAGCTTTTTTATATGACACAATTAATCTAGTATTATTTAAAGAGTCAACTTCATTTTTAATAATATGCCAATATTGTTTAATCAATTCATTCATAATATAAGAAAAATTTGTATATTTTGTCACAAAAAATATTTTTTCTTCACTTATTGAATATTTATTATGTCGATGTTCATCATCATCCTCCACCAGAAATTGGTTTGCTCCCCCACAATTTTCCTAATGGTCAAATCACTAGTTGATATAGGCCATATAATATATGGTAATGGAATTACTAGAAGCTGCAATTAGGTTTAATTTATTGTCACAAAGATTTAAGTTATTTAATAATCAGTCAATGTAGGATGGCAAGTGTTATTATATAATTAGTATTACGTGTCCATTTCCAATTTTGTGACCAGCCATTATTCTATAACGTTATAAAGGGGATTGTGCTTTATAAGAAACTTGGGTACATTGTGTACTCAGGTATAATAAACTCTCTCAACTAGACATCAAGCCATATGTTACCAGATGGGTAGCAAACTGGCTCACTGATAGAACCCACATAGACAAAATAGGGGAAGACACCTCAAGTAGTCGAACCATAACAAGTGGTGTACCCTGGAGATTGGTCTTGGGACCATTGTTGTTTGGGATATACTTTTCTGAGGTGCAGGCCAAAACCAGTGAGCTATATCTGACCAGGTCTGTAGATGACTGCAAGCTGGGAGTTGTCATCAATTCCCCTAGTGATGTGGACACCCTCCAAGAGGGTCTCACCCAAACAAATGACTGGTGCCAGAAACATGACCTCAAACCGAATGCCAAAGAACACATCATGATCTCCTTTGGGGAGAGTGACATCCCCACAAATTATCGCATTAATAACAGGGTCCTAAGCACATGATCATTTTTGAGGGAATTGGGCACCCAGATTGATAGCAAACTGACTTTTGACCACCCTATTGTCTCCGTTGTACAGAAAGCTTTCTACATGGCCCACCTCATTAATAAGGTTATCTCATCCAGAGACAAGGTGGTCATAACATCCCTGTATTCTTCCCTTATAACCCCCATTATTGAGTACAATGCCCCATTTGGCATGCACCTCACAAAGCACATTTAGCAGCTGGAGAGACCACAGAGTTTCCTCACCAGGAGAATCCAGGTCCTCAAACATCTACCCTACACAGATAGGCTAAAAGCCCTGTCCCTCTACTCAGTGTCCTACAGACTCCTGAGGGGTGACCTCTGTCTGGCATACAAAGCAATCTCAGGCCCTGCCTTAATGGGACTGCTGCATATCCACACATCAAGCTCCACTCGAGTAACTCACAAGCACAACCTCAACCTTGTCTGTGACATCAACAAGACTTGTTGACGGGACAGATTTGTGTCTCAGACACTCCTCTTCTATAGAATAGACTCCCGCTCCATGTCAAACACAACCTGGATAACTGGATGGGGAACAGAAAATACACCCCTGGGATTCTACCTGTGTCCCTGCTGGACAGTGGTATCAGGTGCTGACTTATCAGAACATGGACTAAATTCTTGGCTAGGCTTGTAAGGGCCTCAGAGTCAATAGCCTAGTAACTTCCTATGATCCTATGATAAAGTAGGATAAAAGGAGATTGTCTTGATAAAGGAGACCTGAAGGATCACTCAGGAAGACAGAAAAGGATATCAGGATTGGTAGGGTGCACCTGCTAGAGGATAGCAGGAACAATGATGGAGAAGCCATTTTAGACTTCTGCCTGCTAAATGTCTCAATGATGGCCAACACATGGGTCACCAAGACAGTCATTTACAAGATCACATACTAGGGATCCAGTTTGGTTTCATCAAGGGCAGGTCATACCTACTGAACCTGGTTGTGTTTTTGAGAAGGTCACCAAAGCAATGGATGAGGACAAAACAGTTCACACTGCCTACTTTGATCTAGTTAAAGCATATGACACAATCCCCCACTTTGGCAGCGTTGACAACCATAAGAGGTTGGGTACAAACCCTTATGTCACCCAGTAGAAAGTCAGATGGCTCACAGATAGGGCCCAGGAAGTTAGAATTGGGGAGCACACCTCTACAAAGAGGCCAGTCACAAGCAGAGTCCCTCAGGGATTGGTCCTGGGACTGCTCCTTTTTGGCATTTGCTTCTCTGAAGTCAAGGCTAATGTCAATGGCCTCTGGCTGACTAAATTTTCTGATGGTTGCAAATTAGGAGCTGTCATGGAATTGCACACTGACACAAATGTTCTCCAGGAAGGGCTTACACAGACAAACAACTGTTGCCAGAGCCATGAGCTAAAACTAAATGCCAAGAAATGCATAATGGTATCCTTTGGGAAGGCGTCCACCCATGGAAGCTATCATACTGACAGTACAACCATAAAAGTTGGCCCAGTAGTTAGGGACTTTAAGACACACATAGACAGAAATTTAGACCATCATGTGTCTCCAGTAGTGAGGAAATAATTCTGTGTTATGCAACTTATAAAAATGGTATGTAATGTAGATCCAAAGAAGTCATTGTTTCACTTTATTCAGCATTCATCAGACCTATCATCAAGTACAGTTCCCCATTTGGGTACATCTTAGCCGGGCATATCCAACAACTGGAACATCCACAGAGGTTCCTCACTAAAAGAATACAGGGTGTAAGTAACATGTCTTATGCAGACCACCTCAAGGCCCTATATCTATATTCTGCTTCCTACAGACTGTTGAGGGGAGATCTATGTCTGGCATACAAAGCATTGTCAGACTCCACTCTGATGGACTTCCTGCATATCTGCGAAACAAACAACATCAGAATTACCCATTGAAAGACTTAAACCTTGCTTGTGATATAAACAGGACCTGAAGGAGCAACAGGTATTTATCACAGAGACTACCCCTTCTCTGGAACAGGCTCCCTATCTATGTGAAGCAGAGTTCCTCC
Organism: Protopterus annectens; assembly: GCF_019279795.1. Lineage (NCBI taxonomy): Eukaryota > Metazoa > Chordata > Ceratodontiformes > Protopteridae > Protopterus > Protopterus annectens. Next base: position 1,225,425,769 of record NC_056737.1, read on the forward strand.
CTTACTCAATTCAAGTATAACTTGGACAATTGGAGAGGGAACAAGAAATGTATTCCTGGTTTGGCACCGATGTCTCTAAAGAACACAGGCAGCCTATAAATGTTTCATCTCTCAGGCCTCTGCTTTTAAACGTTTCCCCTTTTTAGCCTCTCCTTACACTTATCAAGGGTACCAGAACATGTCAGAGATTTGGGATGCATGGCTAGGCTTAAACTGCCATTGTAGTCGTTAGCCTAGTACACACCTATGAACCTATAAGAGGAGTCACCATAGTACTCAGGTAGACTTCCTCCTTGTATGGACAGGGCAGGAAGATCAGAAGACTGCAAGGTAATCCCTGGTGAAATGGATAGCCTTCAAGTATAAACCACTAGTGGCCAAAAACAGCTGCAAGCACTAGTCAGAGAAGGATCTAATGTCAACAGATAATTTGTTTGTGTCTTTCGGCTTTTTCCCGGTTAGGGGTCGCCACAGCGGAACTCCGGTCCGCTAATGATTGGTAGAAGATTTTTACGTGCCGAGTTACCAGCTCTGATGCACAACCTTCAACGAAGGTATGCCCCTTCACGCATGTATCCACACAGAAGACCCTTTAGCTGAGAATCGAACGGACAACGTCTTGCTGTGTCGACAACGCTACCGCAGCACCACCACCGCAGTACTAATCTGAAGAAATTAAGTGAAGTAAAAGATAAAGAGTTCAACAAAAGATTTATAGCCCTACTGCCTCAGAAAGAAGAAGACATTGGTGGATCTAAAGAAGAATAGCAGCATCTCAAGATGACATATGTGAAGGTTGAATAAATAGACAAAATAATGATATGAAACTTCTCCATATCTAGCTTAACATTAATAAGACCTCTTATCACATCATGGCTAACTATAGGATCTCCTCTAGTTCCCCCCTGCCTAGAACTCTTACCCAATTAGTGTGGCATCCCTAAGCATTAAGTATAACTCCATTCTCACAGGGGACTTTAACTACTTCTCCATTAACTGTGAGACATAGACATCCTACAACCTGTATGCCCAGAGATTTTTTGGACTTTTTTAATGCAAATTGTTGGGAACAATTTGTCTACAAACCCAATCACAGGCAAAAAATTCCTGGACTTGGTCTCCATTAATATTGGAGAGCTCTGCTTCCTCCCAGTTGTAACTCTATCCCTGGACCATAAATCAGTCACATTTACCTTAAGACTAAAGCCAAAAACATTCTGTGATACCTCAGTATCCAGAGATTATGCCAAGAGTAATCTACTGAAATTGAGGTATGACCTAGCTAAATTCATTGTCCTCTTCTAAGTTGATGACCCTGCTTCTTATTCAGAATCCTTTACTCCCAGATTCTCTGTACATGAGAATAGCTGCATAGATACATCCATCTTCCTGCAAAGTAAATATATCAGATTCAAAAACAAACCCATATGGTGGAACCCATAAACAGGCTCTATAGAAAAAGAAAATATATATATTGTATGTAAAAATAAATGTAGCTCTCAATATGCTTAAAAAAGCTCTTGATAAAATTAACAGGGAACTCCAGACCCTGATCAAATCAACCAAAGCCAGATATTAGGTAAAAATAGCCACCTAGGGTAAGGATAATCACAAAGCCTTCTCAACCTATGCTACAATCCTTAGAAATGATACCAAACACTGCACATAGCTAACGGTGTAAGATATCAGGTATTCAGACCCAGATGACATAGCTCATCTACTTGCAGGTAAATATAGCTCAAACCTCACTTCCTTTTCTCTTCCTACATCACAGATATCATTCTTGCATCTACATCCCACCCAAAATCTTTCATGAACAAGTCATCAAGGCGCTATCCAAAGCCAAGAACATTGCTTCTATGTGGCCAAATAACTTGTTCATGAAAGATTTTGGGTAGGATGTAGAGAGCACAATGTCCCTTCACACTATCGAACCTAAAAAGAGATTTGTCAGATCTCCTACAGATGCTATTCAGTGTCAGCCACCAAACAGACTGTGTGCTGGACAAATGGAGGAAATTAACTGTCATCCCCATACCCAAAGGTGGGCATCAGTGGACATGAGAAATTATAGACCCATAAGTCTGACCAGTCTTATGTTTAAGGCTATGGAAGGGATCATTGTGGAATTAGTAAATAAGAACATAGTTAACCTACAAATTCTTGACCCAAGCCAGTCTGTATTTCTCAAGGGCAGATCCTGACTACTTACCCTGGCTGACTTCTTTGAAAAGGTTACTAAAACTATAGATGAGGACAAATCAGTACACGTCACACATCTAGACCTTGCAAAGGTATTCAACAATATTCCACACTCAAGTGCCATAGATAAACTATCCCTGCTAATTGGAAAACCCTTTATGTAAGGCCATTGAAAGAATAATTATGGACTTGATAAATAATGACATAGGAAGCCTCCAAACACTGGACCCAACCTAATTAAGCTTTGTCAAGGGCAGATCACGCTGACTGTATTTAGTGGATTGCTTTGAGAAAGTCACTAAGGCCATGAATAAGAGTAAAACAGTACATATCACCTACATTGACCAGTCAAAGGCATTTGACACAATTTTCCACTCACATATTATAAATAAACTCACAAAACTAGACATAAATCCCTACATCACCAGATGGATAACCAACTAGCACATGAACAGGACACGTGGTTAAAGTTGGATTCCAGATCCAGCAAGAGGCCAGTTACAAGTGGTGCTCAACAGGGCTCAGTATTGGGACCACTCTTGTTTGGAATATACATCTCTGAAGTCAAGGCTAATGTGGAAGGCCTCTGGATGACAAAGTCTGCCAACAAATGCAAGCTGAGGCCAATCACTGAACCCCCCAGTGATGTAGATATCCTTCAGGAACATCTAAATCAGACAAATGATTTGTGCTAGAACCATGACCTAAAACTAAATGCAAAAAAAATGTATTATCATAACCTTTGGGAAGTCAAATACCCCTGCAAATTAAATCAATAGCACACCCCTAAGAGTAGGCTCAGAGGTGAGAGATCTAGTAGCACAGATAGATAGTAACCTGAACTTTCACCACCATGTTTCAAGGTATGGCATCCAGATCCAAGGAAATTATAGTCACACTGTACTTGGCCCTCAGACCAATGATCTAGTACAATGCAACATTTGCTTGTACTTGACAAGGCACTTACAGCAGCTGGAGTGACCTCAGAGATTCCTCACAAAGAAAATACAGGGCGCAAGTAACATGAACTATGTGGATAGACTAAACGCACTATCCCTTTACTGAGTCTCCTACTAACTATTAAGGGGTGACCTTTGTCTGACCCTGATGAAGCTGCTACACATCCACAAGCCAAACAGCACAAGGGTCATCCGATCTAGAGATCTAAACATAGTCAGTAACTCAAACAAAACATGCTGGAGAGAAAGATATGTGTCTCAGAAATTGCCCCTTCTTTGGAACAGGCTTCCTATTCACAATAAGCAGAGCCTTTTTCTGGCTGTCTTCAAAAGCAGTTTGAATCAATGGACAGGGAATTGCAATTCCATACTTGAGGTAGTGCCTATGTCCTTTATGGACAGGGGCAGTCTTTAAGATACCCAATGCACAGGCACAAATCCATGCCATCCTCTTGCCCCTGGGGGCCATATTTTGGGTAAGATTAGGTTATATTGGCTAGGCTTGTAAGAGTTCTTAAGTCATTAGCCTAGTAATCTCCTATGAACCTATACAGTTTACTGGATATCAAACTGGCTCACAAATGTTGCATAGGAAATTAGGGTGGGTGGCTCTTACTCCTCTAAAGAACCTGTAACCATAGTTGGCCTTAGGCATAGGCCAACTAGGCAGCTGCCTAGGGCGCTGCTCTAGCAGGGGCATTTTTTTCAGTATTTATTTGGTGTAGGTAGACCAGGATGGGGGCACCAGGTGGTTTTGGGGGGGTGCTGTGGAGCCCTTTTGCCTAGGGCACCAGTTGACCTAAGGCCGCTCCTGCCTGTAACTAGTAATATACTCCAAGGTTCAGTCTTTGGGTCACTACTCTTTCGTATTTTTTTATTCATTTTTATTTATTTATTTATTGCATTTGTTAACCGGGAAAGTCCACTGGGTCTGAAAAGAGTCCATTTTCAGTAGAGGCCCAGGAGAAAAGTTCCACAAAGATACATACAATTAAGAGTAAAATCACTTAGATGGAAAAACAAGACCATATAGTACAGTTACATTGCATGAGACTGGTAAATAGAAGCAATGGTGTAAGAAGAAAATACAATCATTGACATATAAAAATCATATAGTACAATTATATTGCATGACTTTGTGTAATAGAAGTAACAGTGCCAGAATAAAGAAAAATAAAAGCATTGATATGTACAAGTAAAGACAGACATAATTTCCGAGATGTTTGTGAATGCTATTTACATTGGTGCATAGGATAGATTCAAGTACACAAGAAAGTAATAAACTCCAGGGGTATAGCTGTGAGGAGATTAAGCACAGAGTGAAAGACAGAGGGGGATATAAGTGGGGAGGTTTGACAGGCCCAGTGAAAGTGACAGGGAGAAGGATGGAAATGATGTGATAGTTAGAGGTATAGCATTGGGAGGTGAAGTCAAGAGTTGTTGTTGTGTGTTTGGGAACAGGGGCATAGCCATTTAGAAGAGAGATGCAGTTTGAGGGAGTTTTTATTATTCCATGCTTTAGATACATAGTAGGAATACAACATTTGGCCGGCTGAGAGCTTGGGTTTCTCAATGGATAGTACCATTTTGTTTTCGGACCTTAGGTGCTGGTTTGGATGATAAATGTACAGAATGGAAGAAAGGGAAGGGCAAGTTTCTGGATGGTAGATGAGCTTATGAGCTGTAGTTAGTTGTAAGAATGTGAGGTAGTGTTGGGATTCTAGCCAATTAAGTTGATGCTGAGCAGAACAATGATGGGTAAGATATTTAGCATTTGTAGCAAATTTGGTGACTTTGTTATAACAAGAGTCTAGTTTTGTTTGCAAGGAGGACTGCAGTTTTATGAGGATAGGAGCACCATAGAGAAGTGTTGGAAGCAGGAAGGAAGAGGCCAGAGTCTTTTTAGCTGAGAGACTGAGAAAATAGTTGTACCTGTACAGGGCACCTAGTTTTTGATGTTTTTTTTTTTTTTTGATGTTACTGCAAATGTACAGGTTGAATGTTAACTTGTCATCAACGATGACTCCTAGTAATTTGGTGCTGGGGTCAACTTCAATAATGGTGTTATTTTGGAAGTGAATGGAGACTAGAGACTTGTCAACAGAGCTGAATTTAGTGGGGGTAAATATTAAAAGTTTTGTTTTATTGGGGTTGAGAGTGAGATGGTTCTGTGACATCTAGGTTTCCATGGAAGTAAATGCTTCTTGGGTGAGATGCTGTAAAGTGGGGGCAGATTTAGCAGAGCAGATGATAGTTGAGTCATCTGCATATTGGATGACTGTGCTATAGATGAGAGAGGAATGAAAGTTATTGACAAATATGCTGAATAAGAGGGGGCCAAGTATTGATCCTTGGGGGATGGCTGTGTTTGTGGTCATGAAAGAGGAGGAAGCGTGTAGCCATTTAGTAGATTGCTGCCTGTTGTTGAGATAGTTAGTAAACCATTGTATGGCAGGAGGAGATAGCCTGAGATTAATGAGTTTATTAAGCAAGAGGGAGTGTGATATGGTGTCAAATGCCTTAGAAAGATCTAGAAATAATGGTGAGAATAAGTCTCCAGCATCTCATACTGTGTTTACCGTGTCAAGAAATGAAATGAGGGCTGTGTTAGTACTATGTCCTGGCCTAAAACCATGCTGAGTGGGAGAGAGGATTTGGTGTTGTATCAGGTGACTGAGAAGTTGGATATGGATACATTTCTCTAGAACTTTTTAAATTGGGGAGAGAATGGCAATAGGGTGGAAATTTGAGATATCAGGGTTATTGCCGCCTTTGTGAAGTGGTAGAATAAATGCTTTTTTCCAAATATCAGGTATGCAAGATTCCTGAATGGACCTGTTTAGGAGGATGCTGATAGGATATGCAATGGAGGAGGCTGAGAGTTGTAAGTATTCAGCAGGTAAGTTATCAGGGGCATTAGTACAGGGCTTGAGTTTGTGAAGAAGTTTTTTAATAATGGATGTGGGAATGGGTGTTAGTGTGAAGGAAGGTAGATGATTTGTAGGTGAGTGCAAAGGTGGTGTACTTGGTGAGTTGGCATTAGTAGGTGGGAAGGTGTTAGTAAGTTTTTTATGGTGTCGATAAAGTAATTGTTAAAGAGAGAGGCTATTTGAGGTGGATTTTTTTCTGGGTTTGGGCAAGGATTGTTGTTAGATCCAGGGTGAAGTAGGGAGCTGATTGCACCACAAAATTTTTTGAGGTTTAGTTTGTGTTGGTCTTGGATGGCCTGGAAGTATTCTTTTTAGTTTTTGATAACAGGCATTTGGTCTGGTTGCGGAGTTGTTTATATAGATTGAGATTAGACAGTGATTTGTTTTTTTTGCCAGGCTATCCAAGCTTTGTCCCTAGTGGACATTACTTGCTTTGTGGACTTTGTAAGCTGAATTGCATGTTTTCACTTAATCCTTTTTAACCGGAGTGGGTCTAGACTATTCAGGATCCTGAATAATGTAGAATTACAAAATTCTACAGCTTTGTTAACTGGGAGAAAATTTAGTGGGCTCCAATTGGTTTTATGCAGAATGTCAATGAAGGTGTTTGGGAAGAAATGGGATAGGTCTCTGCTGTATCTATATTGGTGGAAGTTTGGTATGAAGGCAGCCTTGGGGATTAAGAATGCTGGAGAGTGATCACTGATACTATTTAGTAGAGTCCCTGAGGTGGTATTTTTTTCTGGGTCAGAGATCAAGATCTAATCCAAGATAGAGCCTTTGTTTACCTTTGCATTAGGTCTCGTGATATCAGAGATTAGCTGCTTACAGATGTGAAGGTTAGTATCAGTAGAGGGATTTTAGTGGATATATCTAGCCAGTTAATGTCGGCATTGCCTAGGATGATGGTTTCATTTGTTATATTGCTTGTTGTCCAGGCAAAAATGTTTTCAAGAATGGGAGTATTATTGCCTGGGGGAATGTATAGGACTATTATGCAAAGGGTTTTGCAGTTGTTACGTTTTAGGAAGGTAACAAGTAGCTCCGCAGTGGAAAAGAGGGACATTGGTTTGGAATATGGGATTACTGTAAAGGAGATAGGGAATAGTAAGGCGATGCCTCCACCTTTTTTTTTTTTTTTTTTTGTAGTCTATCAGTTCTAAGGCAGGATTGGTTTGGGGGCAGAAATTCAGAATCTTTGATGGATGGTTTTAGCCAGGTTTCAGTGATGGCAGTAAAGTCTGGTTTATGTTGAGTTAGCCATGCATGCAGTTGGGGAACTTTGTTTCTGATGCTTTGGAGATTAACTGTGGTGAACTTTAGGGATTTTGTGGAGTTGGGGGAGTTGCGAGAGGGAGGAGAGGGTGAGGGTTGGGATGTATGTCACCCCAAAGGATTAGTTCACCGAGTGCAGCGATATAGGTAGGTATGGTTTTCTTTTTTTGGTATTGGAAGTACTTGAAATTGTGGTGGTAAGGGTGGTTGTGGTTTGGGGAGAGGATGATTCATTTCTTTAGTAATATTATAAAGACAGGAGATGATGGCAGAGTAGCTGGGGAGGTTGTGTGAGTGGGTTGATGTGGAAGGGGAGGGTGTTAGAGGTGTGTAATGCGTTTGAAATGATAGTTTTAGAAAACGAGAAAGGTAGATAGTAAGCATTAGAAGAAAAATGTTCAGTGTAAGAGACATGGGTGAGTAAAGTTGGAATGAAAGGGGCTATGGTGAAAGCTGTGAGAGCCATGGGAGGTAAGGTAAGGTGGAGGGGGAGGAGAAACAAGGCCAAGACTGGTATATTTGAATTATCGGGGAGGGCAGTTGTAGCGGGTGCTGGTGGGGTGAGGTTAGAGGAAGGGTGTGGAGTGGGGGAGGAAAAAGGTTTGGGAAAGAGGGGAAGAGAGTTCGAGAAGAGGAGTGCATGTGTCATAGATAGAGATGATTGGTGGGAGGTGTGTGGAGGTGGAGTTTTGTGATTGGAGGAAGAGTGGCTAGGTGGGGTTGAGGATAAGTATAAATCTAATTGAAATGGGGGTAGGATAGGGGAGTGGAGTGAGCCCAAGCGCAGCAAGGGCAAATGGAGCAAGGCTAACCCAGTAGGAAGAGGTAGGAGAGCCGAAAAAAAAAATCAGCCAGGCACATAATTATAGGTAAGCTGTGTATAACTGGGCTGCAAAGCAACCTTTGGTGGGGAAACTGAGTGAGAGTGAGGAGTTTATGTTCCCAAGCTGTGTGGCCTATGGTACATATAAGTACAGGGAAAAGGCAGCAAGCTGTACTAGCAGTTATTTGTACTGGGTTAATAGTTTTAGTCTATACAAGGGGGATTATGCAGTAGGTGTTGGCTTTGCATGCACTTCTACTGCCATCTAGTGGTGTGTGTAGGCAATGATACCTTATGTAACTAAAAAGGAAGATATAAAACTGGTAGACTGAGTGGGGAGTAGGGACGACCTCGGGGGCCCGCAAGTGTGCAAGCCACTAATTACACCACAATTTCAATTAGGAATAACAGCATATAGCTGTAGGCTGGCACCTATACTGTGGGGCAGGTTGGAAGGCTCTTGCTTGAGGTTCAGCTGTGGATTTGCTGCTAATTCTGCAGAGGATAGAGCCCGAGCAAACTGCAGTAGAGATGGAAGGGCAGATTGGGTTGGATGGAGGTCCTTCAAACTGTAAAAGAAGAAGAGAGATGTGAAAAATAAAAGTGAGGCAGTGTAGAGGGGTCCAGAGGTAAGGAGAGAGAATGGGCTTACAAAGGACACAAAGAGGACTGAAATAGGGAATAGACTAAGGAGGAGTGGAAGCTGGGCAAAGATAAAGACAAACTCAATAAAGTCCAAGAAGTTTCACAGCAATATAGATATTCAGCAAATATCACAATCATTATATTAAATGCATCCTTTCCAGTGACTGTACTATATACAGTTAGTTCAGGCATACAGACCGCATTGTTCGCTTGGTTACCATGCATTGGCAAGAGCCGTTTCAGTTGGATGTATACAACTCACTAACTATAAACCTGGGCAATGTCTATGGCTATTTCAAGCAAAAGGCACGTATTCAGATTAATACAAGCATTTAACAAACAATAATGCCAAATACTGCCTTAATCAGATAATCACTGCCAAACACTCGTATGTGTATAAAAACATAAACCAAATCCAACGATGAGTGATGGAGTGAAGCAGACCAAATGAACCAGAACTAGTCCAGAAATAGTACAAATTTTTAATCCACGGTATTGTAAAGCACAAGTACAATACACTACAAGTTGCAGTTGATAAGCGCTTTCACCCAAAAATGAGCTTCATCAGATCAAATCACTGCTACCCATAATTCCCTTATATATTATATAACACCCTATCAAATGATTTCATCAAACAATCAATTTTAATTAAAACATATTATGATTGATAAAATTCTTATATGTAATTTTAAAACATATCTATACATGCCAAAATAAAACTACTATGTAGAATAAAAATGTATACATATAGAAATATATGTTAGAACTATTACATAATATACTGTATAATGCTATTGTACAAAACAGCAACATATATACATCATAGTATCAAACTCACAGTTACTAAAATCTGGTTTATTTGGAAATAACCAAAACCAGAAGGAATGTGAACATATGCTAACTAGATTTAAATTTAACATTTCTCCTTTTCTTCAGGGCCGGCTTTATAGAGGCTCTTTCATTTAATCCAGAGCCCCTATCAGCTCTCAATCTTATGATCCACTTGCTTTCTCTATCCTCAGTGTGGTTCCTAATGTCTCCACCCCTAATATTAGGTTCTATTTGTTCCAAAGCCCTGAACAAAAAATGATGTTCATTACCTAACTCAACCACATGTTTAGCTAGTGCATTATGTAAATTACCTTTTCTCATATGGTATACGTGCTCACGTATTCTATCTTTAAACTGACGGTTGGTCTTTCCAACATAGAATGTGTTGCATACCTGGCATACTGCCAAGTACACAATATTCACACTCATGCATGTGGCTCCTACCTGAGTCTTAAACTGCATACGTGAATCTGGATGTATAAACACTGTATAATTATCCATATATGTACATTGATTGCAGTGTCCACATGCCTTAGTATAGTTGGTCTCTAGGTATCGTCCATCCTTCTTAGAATAGCATAATAGTCTCCTAAGATTCAGCTTATTCCTGAATAAGAAGCGTGGTACTTCCCCTATCACTTTCCTAATTCCATCATCTGTGCATAATATTGACCAATGCTTACCAATTATATCTTTAAGGACTACACAGTCATTGGTATATGGTAATGAAATCTTGACCTCCTTATTCATAGCATGAGGATTCTCATCTCTCACTTGTCTTGGTCCAAAATATGGAGCCGCTCTACCTTGTCTAAGTTCACCAATGTCTCCTAGTTGGTTATCAATCTCTTTAGCACTATATCCACGTTCTATCAATCTACCTTTTAAGTCATTAATCCCTGTCTCAAAACCTGCATCAGTAGCATTAAGTCTGGATATACGCATGCCTTGTCCTCTAATGATGTTCTTAAATGTGTGGTCTGGGTGCATACTGTACATGACAGTATTGTGTTGTGATGACAGGGTTTCCGATAAACCCCTGTATTCACTAAACCATTACCCAATTTCTCAACAAATAAATCCAAAAATTCTATCCTATCATTAGAGTAACTCATTGTGAACACCAGATAATTCATTAAATGATTCATCATGTTAAGAAATTCCATCAATGTACTCACATCCCCTCTCCACAAAATAAAAACATCATCTACAAAGCGTCTGTAAAATATCACAGACTGTTTGTATTCCTCAGTTTCAAACAAGACCTCGTTTTCCCAATGGGCCAAAAACATATTCGCATAGCTGTTTGCGCATGGTGTACCCATGGCAACCCCAGCTTGTTGTTGATACAGTACTTCGTTAAACATAAAAACATTGTTTCCCAATACTATATCCATAAACTGAGATAGTAAATCTATCAAGACAGGCGAATATGTACTATGTTTAGACAGGTATTCTCTGATATAGACTATGCCTACATCATTGGGTAATACAGTGAACAATGATTGAATATCAAAGGTGACAAGTAATAACTCATCAATATCCACTGCCTTATTCACACAATCATATAATTCCAACAGGAATTGCTTGGAATCTCTAAGTATGGTAGAATTGTTGTTTAGTACAGGACGTAAGTGCTTCTCAACATATACAGAAAGATGTTCAGTGACCCATCCCTGTCCGGACACTACCGGTCTCATGGGTGGATCACTGACATTCTTATGTATCTTGGGAAAACCTTGTATCAAAGGAACCAAGGGGTTGATGATTCTAAGGTAATCAAATAATTCCTTATCAATGGTGCCACCATTGTACATATCTAACAAAATGTTACCGACATGTAAAACAATATTATTCACTATAGCTCCATTGATTTCTAAATAAAACTTATCACTCAATAGGTTCAACATGGCTGTATGATAGAACACAGTATCCATGATAACAACCTGTCCCCCCTTATCCGCTGGCCTTATGACTATAGATTCATCCGCCTGTAAATTACGTAAGCTTTCTCTTTCCTTTCTAGTAAGGTTATCCTTTTTCTTCCTATATGCATTACTATTAAAATATTTGTATAACTCGTCCTCTGTTAGTTTTAAATAAGCCTCAACAAGTGGGTGATATATAGGTGTAAAGAAACTCAACTTCTTAAACACTAGTGATGTTTCCCTACCAGTTGTAATATGATCACCATTATCATGAAACAACAATTTCAACATTAGGTTACGACAGAACATCCTCATATCTAGTATCATGTCAGCTAAGTTACTATGTCCACTGGGGATGAAACTGAGTCCTTTATTCAACAAATTAATTTCATCATATGTTAACATACGACTAGAGATATTACAAACCAATGAGCTGGTATTATAAGTAATATCAGTATTGACAGGTACATACATTGAATTCACTGTCCTAATTTGTTCCTCCACATTTTCTTTATAGTGTGTTGTGGTTGAAACTCCTCTGAGAATTTCCTTTTCTGTCGCCCCCTGCTCAGAGACCGCCCTCTCTTCATCCCTCTGTCTTTCCTCACAGGTAAGGGAAAAGGAAGAAGTTGAGTTGCTTTACACCTATATATCACCCACTTGTTGAGGCTTATTTAAAACTAACAGAGGACAAATATTTTAATAGTAATGCATATAGGAAGAAAAAGGATAACCTTACTAGAAAGGAAAGAGAAAGCTTACGTAATTTACAGGCGGATGAATCTATAGTCATAAGGCCAGCGGATAAGGGGGGACAGGTTGTTATCATGGATACTGTGTTCTATCATACAGCCATGTTGAACCTATTGAGTGATAAGTTTTATTTAGAAATCAATGGAGCTATAGTGAATAATATTGTTTTACATGTCGGTAACATTTTGTTAGATATGTACAATGGTGGCACCATTGATAAGGAATTATTTGATTACCTTAGAATCATCAACCCCTTGGTTCCTTTGATACAAGGTTTTCCCAAGATACATAAGAATGTCAGTGATCCACCCATGAGACCGGTAGTGTCCGGACAGGGATGGGTCACTGAACATCTTTCTGTATATGTTGAGAAGCACTTACGTCCTGTACTAAACAACAATTCTACCATACTTAGAGATTCCAAGCAATTCCTGTTGGAATTATATGATTGTGTGAATAAGGCAGTGGATATTGATGAGTTATTACTTGTCACCTTTGATATTCAATCATTGTTCACTGTATTACCCAATGATGTAGGCATAGTCTATATCAGAGAATACCTGTCTAAACATAGTACATATTCGCCTGTCTTGATAGATTTACTATCTCAGTTTATGGATATAGTATTGGGAAACAATGTTTTTATGTTTAACAAAGTACTGTATCAACAACAAGCTGGGGTTGCCATGGGTACACCATGCGCAAACAGCTATGCTAATATGTTTTTGGCCCATTGGGAAAAAGAGGTCTTGTTTGAAACTGAGGAATACAAACAGTCTGTGATATTTTACAGACGCTTTGTAGATGATGTTTTTATTTTGTGGAGAGGGGATGTGAGTACATTGATGGAATTTCTTAACATGATGAATCATTTAACGAATTATCTGGTGTTCACAATGAGTTACTCTAATGATAGGATAGATTTTTTGGATTTATTTGTTGAGAAATTGGGTAATGGTTTAGTGAATACAGGGGTTTATCGGAAACCCTGTCATCACAACACAATACTGTCGCGGTACAGTATGCACCCAGACCACACATTTAAGAACATCATTAGAGGACAAGGCATGCGTATATCCAGACTTAATGCTACTGATGCAGGTTTTGAGACAGGGATTAATGACTTAAAAGGTAGATTGATAGAACATGGATATAGTGCTAAAGAGATTGATAACCAACTAGGAGACATTGGTGAACTTAGACAAGGTAGAGCGGCTCCATATTTTGGACCAAGACAAGTGAGAGATGAGAATCCTCATGCTATGAATAAGGAGGTCAAGATTTCATTACCATATACCAATGACTGTGTAGTCCTTAAAGATATAATTGGCAAGCATTGGTCAATATTATGCACAGATGATGGAATTAGGAAAGTGATAGGGGAAGTACCACGCTTCTTATTCAGGAATAAGCTGAATCTTAGGAGACTATTATGCTATTCTAAGAAGGATGGATGATACCTAGAGACCAACTATACTAAGGCATGTGGGCACTGCAATCAATGTATATATATGGATAATGATACAGTGTTTATACATCCAGATTCACGTATGCAGTTTAAGACTCAGGTAGGAGCCACATGCATGAGTGTGAATATTGTGTACTTGGCGGTATGCCAGGTATGCAACGCATTCTATGTTGGAAAGACCAACTGTCAGTTCAAAGATAGAATACGTGAACACGTATACCATATGAGAAAAGGTAATATACATAATGCACTAGCTAAACATGTGGTTGAGTTAGGTAATGAACATCATTTTTTGTTCAGGGCTTTGGAACAAATAGAACCTAATATTAGGGGTGGAGACATTAGGAACCACACTGAGGATAGAGAAAGCAAGTGGATCATAAGACTAAGAGCTGATAGGGGCTCTGGATTAAATGAAAGAGCCTCTATAAAGCCGGCCCTGAAGAAAAGGAGAAATGTTAAATTTAAATCTAGTTAGCATATGTTCACATTCCTTCTGGTTTTGGTTATTTCCAAATAAACCAGATTTTAGTAACTGTGAGTTTGATACTATGATGTATATATGTTACTGTTTTGTACAATAGCATTATACAGTATATTATGTAATAGTTCTAACATATATTTCTATATGTATACATTTTTATTCTACATAGTAGTTTTATTTTGGCATGTATAGATATGTTTTAAAATTACATATAAGAATTTTATCAATCATAATATGTTTTAATTAAAATTGATTGTTTGATGAAATCATTTGATAGGGTGTTATATAATATATAAGGGAATTATGGGTAGCAGTGATTTGATCTGATGAAGCTCATTTTTGGGTGAAAGCGCTTATCAACTGCAACTTGTAGTGTATTGTACTTGTGCTTTACAATACCGTGGATTAAAAGTTTGTACTATTTCTGGACTAGTTCTGGTTCATTTGGTCTGCTTCACTCCATCACTCATCGTTGGATTTGGTTTATATATTTAACAAACAATGGCAAGAGCCATTTCAACTGGAAGTATAAAATATGCTAACACTAGAAACACGGGAAATCTTTGAGGCTATTTCTATGCAGAAGTATAACACGGCCAATGTTTGAGGCTATTGCTATGCAGAAGGCACTTATTAAGATAAGCACTTATCAAACACCATCACTTGTTCAGACTAATAGTGAGCAACATGTTAGTATAATGCAGGGTGTTTACAATCTAGCAGCTTATAGAAACAGGAAAAAAAATAGCAACAACAGTTACACCAAAATATAGTTAAGTAGGTTGTCAGAAAATCTTTGCTGTATGTTATTATTACACACATATGCAGTGTGCAAGTTGTGTTAGCCCTAGAGTAGTACAGCAGTGAGGTCTGGCGCTCTTTAAATAAAACCATGCATCAAACACATTCTATGGTGAGCATCTATAGGTACAGACAGTAGTTATGCGAGTATTGCAACTGTGTGTGTAGTCACAAAAGGGCGGCTAGACTGTTGACAATGAGTAACATTAATCCAAAATACAGCAGAGATAACAGCGCTTGTTATTAACTGGCAAGCACACTACGCCCAGGACTGAGAGGAAGACCTGAGCAATACACACGAAATTTAAAAATGGCACCACAAATGCAGACTAGTAATTATAGGTTCTGGTTGGGTAAGGAGGGCAGGGGGCACAGGACGTGTTACTGGGAGGAAGGGAGGTGATATCTGTCCCCATGGATAATGTCCTGTCCAGCAGGAAGAGGCAGGAGAGCCAGAAAAAAACATTCAGCCAGGCACAGGATTACAGGTAAGCTGTGTGTAACTGAGCTGCAAGGCAACCTTTGGAGGGTAAAGTGAGTGAGGAGTTTATGTTCCCAAGCTGTGTGACCTATGGTACATATAAGTACGGGAAAAGGGCAGTAAGCTGTACTAGCACTTATTTGTAATGGGTTAATAGTTTTAGCCTATACAAGGGGGATTATGCAGTAGGTGTTGGCTTTGCATGCACTTCTACTGCTATCTAGTGCTGTGTGTAGGCAAATGACATGTTATGTAACTAAAAAGTAATATCTAAAACTGGGAGACTGAGCGGGAAGTATGGACGACCTCAAGGGTCCGCATGTGTATGAGCCACTAATTACACAACAATTTCAGTTAGGAGTAGGCTACCACCTACACTGTTAGGTTATTCTTGGAGGTTGAAGTTACTACTAAGGGTTTATGGCTGACCACATTTGCAGATGGCTGTAAACTTGGTGCTATCGTAAACTTTCCAGGGGTCTACCTGAAATCATCAAAACCCCACATCATGTAAGATGAGTTCATCAAGATGAGAATATCGAAATCCCATTTCAACAAACCAGAGGAACAACAAAGGTCTTCCCAGGGTAAGTAACCTGTTGTGCAAGTCAGTGAACTTTGCCCTTTTCCCAACTGTAGTGCGATCTCACAGTTGATATATTTATTAAGAGGGGGATGGGGGTGCGCTGACCCCCATATTGAGAGGTGTGGAGTGTATCCCCCCATCTGGGTGGATTAGAGATGGTATGGTTTAGGTTTTGTTTCTTTTTGGATTAGTGGTTACTTATCCTGGGAAGATATTCATTGCTCCACTAGTTTACTGAAATGGCATTTCGATATTCTCATCTCTATGATCTTGTCTTCAATGGTGTGAGGTTTCAACCATTTGAAGTAGATCCCTATCCAGAGGACACCAAGATCCTCAAAGAGGGCCTTTACCAATCTAGTAGCTGATGTCAAAACCACAGATTAAAACTAAATGCCCAGAAATGTGTAACAGTATTTTTTGGCAATCGAAAAGTTCCTTGTAACCATTACATTGAAGGCACATCCCTGAACACTGAGTCAGCAGTTAGGGACCTGAGAACCAATGTAGACAGCAAACTGTATTTATTCATCATGTATCAACTATTGGACGTCCAGGTCCAGGGCCGTGATCATTCCTCTCTGTTCTTCACTCATCAGGCTGATCATTGGAGCATAATTCCCCTTTTGTATGTACCTATCAAAATAAATGACATAATCTGAATGCCCACAATGCTTTCTTACTAAGAAAATCAATGGTCTAAATCATAAAAACTATGCTGGCCATGTCAAAGACTTGTCCTAGGCTACTGAGAGGCAATCTCTGCCTGATTTACAGAGCCTCAGCAGACCACATTCTGTCAGACCTAATTCAGATTCACAAGGGCTAAACACCCTCTCAAGGCATTTAAATCACTTTTGCAATGTAAATAGAACATGTTGGAGAGATAGATATGTATCACAGAGAGTACTACAACTTTAGAATCACTTTCTTCTCCACATAAAGCAAAGTACGTCTGCTCTGTTCAAATGTAATCTGGATGAATTGATGGGTAACCACAAATTCACCTCTAGTTTAACACCCTTGTTCCTCATGGATATAGACACCATATAAACATTCTAGATTTTTCATTCTTGAAACATAAGACCTAAAAACTTCATGATAATGTATGGCTAGACTTGCAAAGATCCTCATAGATCGATAGCCTAGTAAGTACATATGAACCCATGAACTAAATATGTGATTGTACCAGGTATGGAAATAATCTACATAAGGAAAGCTTGTGGTGCAAAGAAGGTCTGTGAAGAGAAATGGGAGGTAGAAAAGATGGGCACTGCTAAGAAGGAATATACACGAGCTAATATGGAGGCTGAGAGAGCTGCCACAATGACAAAAAACGTGGCACTGAAGTTCTGTGTCACCCTTTGGAAAGTGACTCAGCAGATGGTGGACAGAAACTGTATCAGGTGACAAATACAAGTAAATGGCACAAAGATAAAGACGATAGTTGGCAAACCCTCTTTATAAGGGACAACAGTAACAATCTGCTTCCCAGTTCAGAAGACATCAACAGCAGATGGAATGAGTATTTCTAGAAGCTTCTTATTGAAGAAAATGCCACATATGCTGTACTGTTACATGATCAGCTTACAGTAAAATATTAAGGACAGCCAACCCTGGGAGAAGTATGAGGTGCATTGAGGAAATCAAAGTCAATGAGCTTATTAGGCTCTGATGTCATCACAGCAGAATAAAATGAAGTCAATGAGCTTATTAGGCTCTGATGTCATCACAGCAGAAATGCTTATGATTTTAGGTGTATTAGAGACAAAAGGGCTCCTGAGGGCACACATTGCAGAATTGAGAGAGAGAGAAAGAGAGACAGAAATAGAGATCCCAGTTGACTGGAGAATAAGCATTCTAGTGCCACTTTAAATAAAAAAAGCAAAGGGGATACTCACAAATGTAAGTAGTACAAAAGATCAAACTCTTATCACACTGCAATAAAGGGAGGGATAGGTTTGTTGCTAAACAAATATACAAGGTAGTAGAAAATAAGAAGGCATATGAGCAATATGGACTAAGACCATAATGCAATAGAACTGACCAGATATTTGCAGTGAGACAGACAATGGGGATGTGCATAGACTTGGGGAATGCATATGACTAGGTCCCAAGAAAGCTGATTGTGCGGTGTTCTGACAGCCATTACTGTGCTATAAAAGTGCTTTTTCAATTGTTTCTACAGTTTTCTTGAAAAAACAAAACAAAAAAATCTTGCTATTTATCCACCTTACTAAGTTAGAAAAGTCCAGTTTCAGATACCTGCTGATACCTGGACTGTGTTTAAGCTTCTGTGTTTGGCCAGACCTTACTTGGACAAAAAGGAAGTTTCTTTGTTCACCAGTGAGAGTGGGGAGCTCTGAACAGCCTACCTGCCCTTGGAGGAGTGGTTTCTTCCCAAAAACTGTAGTTTTATTGGCCATTTTGGGCTAATTTCTATCTCTTTAATCTTTCTGATATAAAAAATGCATTTGCATGGTTTTTGTGTTTCTATAAGCTCAACAGATCCTGCCCAGGTGTCCTGCAGAGACCTACAATGCCAGAGAGACAAAAGGAGAGACTTTGGAGTGTTTAAGTACCATTTTTTTTTTGGTTTTTCTTGTTGCTTATTGCTATTTCTGCCTAAATGCTAGTTTTCTGGCATTTATTGCTTCTCAGAATGCTCATTTTACACTGAAATTGCATTTATTTGTGCCTGCACTTTAAAATTAATTTTTTGTTGTAAATTATATTTTTAACTGTTACTGGCTTCCCACTCAAGTGTGACAGCCATTACTGCACTATAAAAGTGTTTTTGCATTTGTTTCTACTGTTTTCTTGAAAAAAAACAAAAAAAATCTTGTTATTTTCTCACCTTACTAAGCTAGAAAAGTCCAGCTTCAGATACCTGCTGATACCTGGACTGTGTTTAAGCTTCTGTGTTTGGCCAGACCTTACTTGGGCAAAAAGGAAGTTTCTTTGTTCACCAGGGAGAGTGGGAAGCTCTGAACAGCCTACCTGCCCTTGGAGGAGTAGTTTCTGCCCAGGAACTGTAGTTTTATTGGCCATTTTGGGCTAATTTCTATCTCTTTAATCTTTCTGATATAAAAACCACATTTACACGGTTTTGCGTGCCGGGCAGCACCAGTTAGCTAGGGTTAAACTATTCCCGACTCCACGAAGTCTAATCTTCAGTTTTTCCCTTGGAACTAGACAAACCTTCAACTTTAGCACTCAACCATTCATTTTACAGCCCAGCACTTGCTTAAAACTCATAACAAGCACTAAATACCCCTAGCACTAGCCCCCCTTATACTGTCCAAAAGGACAAGGCTCTCTATTCGTCCACACTAGTCAATCAGAAAAACAGCCCACTCTACCTATTCAGGCATGTCCAAAGGGCAGTTTCCAGTGTACTCTCCAGTCCAACTGGTGGATCTGGGCATTTTGGGGCAATGTTACAACTGCCTCATGTACACAGACAACCCTCTTGTCCTACCACCAAACACTAATATATGCGAGAGATGCAATTATACAGCCAGAATGGAGGCAAAGCTCTCTCAACCCCAGACTGTAACTGACCATCAAGAGGAGAAGGGTAATACTTGCAACACACCACCAGTCTCACATAGACCTAACAAACCAACACAGGCAAATAACACACATAAATATACAAAAACATACTCGGAGGCTCTAAATAAAAATCTGAAAAAGCAACAGACACCTCCAAAGCAGACATCCAAGCAACCTCCACAGCCCATCACCAACCATGAAACACATACTTCACATAATCAGTGTGCCATGCAATCACAGCCATTAAGGCAAAATAACATACCTAACACACTAGTGATAGGTGACTCTATAGTCAGGCACACTGATGTCCCACTAACTAGGCTGGACAAGGAGAAGGTTACAGTTAGCTGCCTGTCGGGCGCCAGGATCCGCCACATAACACAAGCACTCAGGTCACCCCAGAACAAGTTCAAATACAACTCTGTCATTGTACATGTTGGTGTGAATGACCTGAGACGTACCTCCCTAGACTACATGAAAAAAGAAGAGTTCTCTGATCATATAGCCCAGGCAGGTATGACCCTGACCCTGAGTAGCATCCTACCCTCACCAAGAGTGATGCCACAGTATAAAGAAAAAATGATCAACTTCAACAATTAGCTAAGTTTCTGGTGTCATTCAAAGGGGATCCAGTATCTGTCTACCTGGGATGACATGCTCGACAAGCCACGTTGCTTCACAAGAGATGGCTTGCACCTGTCACTCTTAGGCTTTCGAATACTGGCAAATGCTCTTGCCACCCCCATAGTGCCTTTTTTTAGGCAAGGCTCAAAAGACAAACCCACCACCGTAAATAGCACAAGTAACATGCATGTACACTTTTAAATTTTAATCATACAAGCTATAGGAGCTGCCAGGCTAATTGTAAAATATTCATAAACTTGAATATACCTTACCTATTGTAACTTTCAACTCAACCTACTAAACAGCCATGGTCTAATTAGCTTGCAACAATTTATTTTCTTACATCTCCTTGGTGAGTGAATGTAAAAATCCCTGCGATTTACCAAAGTCAACAGGCTACCTATTACAGCAAGGGTGACTCATTTACTAAACTCTCTCACACTTACTCTTAGGATACAATCATCTAACTATTCCATATGGAATAATAATAAGTAAATGTCCATGGTAGTGAGATACCCTCACTCAGTCTTCCCACAGGCAAGATATCATTCTCCCCCAAATCTGCATTCAGAATCTGTTATGACAGGAAATAAAAAATACTAAACATTACTCCCCCTGTTAGGCAGCTACTTAGAAACCATCCTACTAAAACTTACACATTTCCATGTAACCTTGATGTGGACTAATGATTTAGATTTACTACTAGTACATGGTCATGCTTGCTTCTTATGTAACTTACTATAGCGTACGTCAGCTGGCCTCTGAAATGAGCTAATTTCAATGTATTTACTAACCTGATATATTCTTAAAACTTCTACTATATATAGTGAAATAAATGTAAAACTATATATATATATATATATATATATATATATATATATATAGTTACCTATCAAAACATCTACTCTTCATAACATCTAAACTCAAAACATCAAGACCATAACATCTAAACTTCAAAACATCTAAAACTCATAACATCAAATCTCAAAACATTGAAAACTACAAAGCAACTATAAATAACACCCCACAGAGTTTTTACTATGTTTATGCAGGGGGGCAAGCCCCCCTGTGCCCCCCATGTGGGGGCTCTGCTACCCACACCCCCATAAATTAAATATACCAACTCCAAGGTTGCACTACAGTGGGGGAAAGGTTAATTTCCTAACCCCACTGTAGTGCGACCTTGGAGTTGGTATATTCAATTTACGGGGGGGGGTGGAGCCCCCCACTTGGGGGATGCAGGGGGGGCTTGCCCCCCTGCATAAACATAGCAAACAGTGTGTGGGATGTTATTTATAGTTGCTTTGTAGTTTTCAATGTTTTGAGATTCGATGTTATGAGTTTTAGATGTTTTGAAGTTTAGATGTTATGGTCTTGATGTTTTGAGTTTAGATGTTATGAAGAGTAGATGTTTTGATAGGTAACTATATATATATGTATGTATATATATATATATATATATATATATATATATATATATATATATATATATATGTATATATATATATATATATATATATATATATAAAATAAAATAAATGTAAAACTATCATTTGCTTAAGCATTCTGTTTTTATGCTATTTCTGATATTGGCCATAGGTACACTTTCACCTTGTGTCTCACTTACCTAGGTCTCTTCAAAATGTAGCTAACTCCATTCATTCATGACTGCATTTCACCTGTTACAGTTTTTGACTATGTTTGCCTTTTACTCCAGATCATGCCAGAAATGGTCTTTAAACCAATTCACTTACCTGATTAAAACCAAAGTAAACAATAAAATACACCAACCATTCGTGGTAGAAACTTAATGACTGAGTTTTGTTATAAAAATTTTAAGTTATTTTTGCAAATCTCATGTAGCAACTAACTCTACATTTAGTCAGAGTTAGTAAGATTTAATTGTTAACATCCTCATATGTGGATAATGTTAACTCTTGACTATTTATGTGCAAATGCAGCTAGCTAGTAGTTCTTGGGTTAATATTCTGATATAAATTTTAGTGTGTTTGTTCATATCAGCAGTTGGTGTGATATTATAAAGCAGTCATGTTACACAGTGTTTAGTTGAGTTACATGGCTCAGGTTCATTTTTACCCGTTACTTAATGATTCAGATATTAATATGCGTCAAATGAGATAATGCTGTTACTGCATGTTGAAGTATGAGATTAGACGTTTGGCAGTCTGTTATCCCTTCATAAGCCTTTCATCTTAGTGCTGGAGGAAACAAGACTTAATTACAGTCATGCTGCATCAGATTAAAATGCTGTCCTGTGTATTATCATATGTCAGCATACCCTTGCTACACAGTAATCTAGAATTCTTTTTGTAGTATTCATATTTATTTATAGTTTATATAAATGCTAGATGATCTGATAATTAGGCTGAAGACTGGGCCAAGATATTCACTTTAGATTAGCATTCTTTTAATGCACCATGCTTGCCTGCCTGTTCAGCTTGCCGGAGCTTTTCTTACTGTACAGTGTTTTTGAATTTTACAGACCACAGACATTTGCAAGTTTGTAGGGAATTAAAGTGTGATAAATAAATAATTACACTTTAACTGCTGGTTGCTTTAATGGTATTAACTTTTCACTTTAAACAGTGTCACTGTATACTGCATAATGTTTTGGCTAACACTAGTACTTGAGTTGAAATGGCTAAGTGTCATTCTTTTTGACTCTTCAGTCCCGTTTCAGTTTTCTGAGGAATCATTTCCACGCACTTTGTAATATATAATAATCTACTATACTTTAAAGCTAATACATGAGTCGTACCTTTTAAAAGTGAACAAGGAGGAGGCATTATCAGTTAGCATGCCTGTGTTTATTCAGAAACTAGAAAATACGCATGTAGAAAAGCTAACTCACTTCTATTAACATGCTGAAAAACTAGTATATTACCGTCATACTTAAAAGTGTAGAAAGCATGGTTATGTAGCTGGAATGATTCAGCAATTGGAAACCAAATTCTAGCAATACACTATATTTGATAATATTTCTAAGAAAATGTACTGCCTTTTTGTTTTTTTTTTGTTTTTTTTTACATTTATTAATCAGGTTTGTCCCAGTAGACCAGTGACCTATTTTCATGGGAGACTCTAGGTGGTATTCATACAGACTAGATTTAGCCAGGGAACATAGACTATTCTACTCTTTTTTTGATAAGTTCAACGGGAACTTTTTTTCATCCACCTGAGCTGCCACCAGCTCAGGCAGATGGGGCTTTGGTTTAACCTCTCATCTGACAGATAATCTTCCAAAACCCTATTCCATTCTTTACCAAGATGAACAATTTTATCAGTATATCTCACTGGATTACAATATAAAATAAGTATAACCTGCTAAAAATGTCTATGAACTGTTTAAAAAATATTGACCATTTAGCATTTTTTGTGAATGTCCATAAAAAAAAGAAAATCTACAATTAAGACTCACATGTGATATAAGATCGACTTACTCCAGATATTAGACAACATGAACAGAAAAGTTTAGTACACAATAATAACTCCAAGCTAAGTTTTTGTAATTTCTTTCTGATGGGTCAATATTACTAGCTCGAAAGCTAATAATATCAAATGCAAATCTATCGACACATACATGTCGAACAACATAAATGTCGAGGTTGAATTCCGTTAAAATACAGCACATTGAAATGTTTTAGTTGGCCCGAGATGTTGCCAAAAGCGCACAACACAGAACATTTAAACAGAAATCTCCATAAGGGGAGATTTCCATTTACTTCAATGTTGTGCGATCTCGGAGTTGGTATATTTAAGTTGCGGAGGGTGTGGGGGGTGCAGGAGGGATTGCCCCCCTGCGTAAACGCTTTTGTGTTTTTTCTTTTTGTTTAGCAATTGTTTTATATGTTTGTTTATGTTGCAGAGTGACAGCAACACATTTAATTAATGAAGCATGGACGTTTGCATTGCGAATAAGTTAATGATGCACTGATTCATGAACAGCAGATCGGGAGCTTCTTATAGGTTTCATAATGGGCAGTTTTGACTTTTGTTACTCCACATCAGGGGCGGAGTGTTGGCCATCAATAATTTTTCGATAATGTGAGTTTCGATGGAGAAGTGTTTCGCTATAGCTAGCGTTCAACATTTATGTGTCTATAGATTTGCATTCGATTTGAGCTAATAATATAGACCCATTTCTGATACCATCTTCAGATGGACAAAAACAAGATAACAAATTGTAGTGGATGATTCACTGAAGTGCTCAGATTGTATAAAGTGAGATTTTCACATAAATTCACTCAGTAATGAATTTCTGTATAAAAACAAATAAAAAAC
>NC_056737.1:1225455415-1225517735 GCF_019279795.1 Protopterus annectens
GTCACTGTCTGTCCGGTGCCAGGATTCATCAGATCACACATGCCCTCAGGTATCTCTGCAACAAGTGCCATTATGACTCTGTCATAACTCATCTTGGAGTGAATGACCTGAGATGTACCTCACTGGGCTATATGAAGAGAGACATGATTGATCTCTCTGAGTATGTGTCCCTATGTCCCTAGCCTTGAGCAGCATATTATCCTCATCTAGAATGATGCCATAGTATAAATAAAAAAAGATTGATTTCAATAATTGTCTTAGTTTTTGATGCCATTCAAAGGGGATCCAGTTTCTGTCAATCTGAGATGACATGGTTGACCTCACTGTTTTGCCAGAGATGGTTTGCACCTGGCACCACTAGGCTTTCGGCTGCTGGCAAAGGCTCTTGCCTCCCCCATAGTGCCTTTTTTAGGCAAGGTCTCAAGAACAAAATTGCCAACATGAAAATTGCCAACCATAACAAAATAAGGGATATGCTGATAAACGCTAGGAGCTTAAACCAAAACCTGCACACACTGGAAGCACTTCTATCACTGGAGGATGTAGATGTCCGTGTAGTCATAGAAACGTGGTTCAAAGCTTCAGAGAGTACCCCAGCTTTGCAAGGCTACAATGCCTTCACACCTTCACACCACAAAACCAACGTGTATGAACCAAAGGAGGCAGTATTTCTGGGTCTAAAGACCGAAGAGGTGTTTCAGTGAACACCTCTTGGTCGACACGTAATGAGCGAATGCACTAAAGCGCAAATGCTCAAAACAGCAATTTCTTTCCCTGGGAAAGAAATTGCTTGGCCATCCCCGAGTGTTTGCCCCTTTCCTCACTGTAGTGCAATCTCAGAGTTGGTATATTTAGTTAGAGGGTGTGTGGGGGGCACAACCCCCCATGTTGGAGGGTGTGGGGATGAAGCCTCCCACGTTGTTATGTTTTAAAGTGTGTTTGTGTTAGCGGTTTCTTTCCCAGGGAAAGAAACCGTTGTTTTGAGCAGTCGCACTTTAGTGCGATCACTCTTTACGTGTCAACCAAGAGATGTTCGCTGAAACACCTTTTTGGTCTTTTTTAATATAGACCCGTATTTCAATCTATATTAGACATAAATTCACCTCCCGACTAGTTAGACTGGACAACTCTATGGAGTTACTCCTAGTTCAGATTACATAAGATCACAGGATCATAGCAAGTTACTAGGCTACTGGCCCTGAGGCTCTTATAAGCCTAACCAATAAATTAGCCCATGTTCCTACAAGTCAGCACCTGATGCACCTGTCCAGCAGGGACACAGGTGCAATCCCAGGGCTGCATTTTCTATTTCCCATCCAGTCATCCAGGTTCCTCTTAAAGAAGGGATAATGAAATACTCTACTTGATGTGGAGAGGGAGTCTATTCCACAGATGGGGAGTCTCTGGGAGACAAATCTGTCCTGCCAGCAAGACCTGTTGATGTCGCAGACCACGTTGAGATTTTGCATGCAAGTCACACGAGTGGAGTTTGGCTCGTGAATATGCTGCTATTTCATCAAGGTGGAGTCAGAGATTGCTCTGTATGACAGACATAGATCACCTCTGAGGAGTCTGTATGAGAAAGAATAGAGGGACAGGGCTTTTAGTCTATCCATGTAAGATAGAGTTTTGAAGCCCTGGATTCTTCTGGTCAGGAACCTATGTGGTCTCTCCAGCTGCTACATGTGCTTCTCGAGGTACATGCTGAAAGGGATGTTATACTCAATGATGAGTCTGATAAGGGAGGGATACAGGGAAGATATGACATCCTTGTCCCTGGAAGAAATACCCTTACTAATGAGGTGTGCAGTGTAGAAAGCTCTCTATACAATGGAGACAACACAGTGGTCAAAAGTTAGATTGCTGTCAACTTCGGTGCTCAGGTCCCTCACAACTCCTTGAGTGCTTAGGATATTGTTATTAATGTGATAATTTGTGGAGACATCACTCTCCCCAAAGGGGATAATGATGCATATTTTGGCATTTAGTTTGAGGCCATGTTTCTGGCACCAATCATTTGTCTGGGGGAGACCCACTTGTAGTATGTCTACATCACTAGGGGAGTTGATGACAGTGCCCAGCTTGCAGTCATCTGTAAACTTGGTCAGCCATAGATCTCTGGTTTTGGCTTGCACCTCAGAGAAGTATATCCCAAACAGCAGGGACCCCAAGACCCATCCATGGGGTACTCAGCTTGTTACAGGTCTACTGTTTGAGGTAGCTTCCCCTATTTTGACTGAGTAAGTTCTATCAGTGAGCCAGTTAGCAACCCATCTGGTCACATACTGATTTACGCCAAGCTGGGATAGTTTATTTATTATGCCTGAGTGGGGAAGAGTGTGGAAGGCCTTGGCCAGATCAAGGTAGATGGCATGCACCATCTTCCCCTCATCTATGGGTTTGGTAACTGACGTAAAGAAGTCTACCAAATTTAACAGGTATGATCTCCCCTTGAAAAAACAAACTGTGTGGGATCAAGTATTTGGAGGTTGCCAATGTCCTTGTTAATGTGGTTCATGATAATGCATTCCATGGCCTTGCAAATCAGGCTAGATAGGCTGATGGGTCTATAATTGCCTGGATCAGTGGACAGTCCATCTTTGTGCAGAGGGATGATGGTGGCCTTCCTCCACTTGTCTGGGATGAAACTGGTATTCAGACATAGGTTGAATTTGGTGCCTGATGGTGCTGTGAGTTCCTGCCTAATTTGATGCAGGATGCAGCCTGGGATGTTATCAGGTTCCACAGATGCTGTTTTTGGCCTTTGAGAGGGCAGTAATGGCTTGTTCCCTAGAGGCAGGATGTGGGGAGCTGGTGCTTGGGATATCCTGGATTACTGATGGGGGCAGAAGGGTAAAGTTATCAGTGAACCTGTCTGCCAGCAGGTTGGCTATATCCATGGCATTTGTGCATGTAGTGTCCTTGACCATCAGTTCTGAGCAGATTTGCGTGTTTCCCCTTAGATTGCAGACATATGTGCAGAAGGCCTTATGATTGTCTTTAGTAGATGTGGCCAATTTGGACTCAAAGTTAGGTTTGGAGGACTTCACTAATACCCTCATTTGACAGTTTAGGCCAAGGAGAAATTGTTTCCAATTTGGCACCTGTTTCTTCTTGGTCCTGGACAACAATTTGTTTTCCTTTTGTTGTAGAGTTTATTGCCAGTGTCCTCCAGACAGGTTTACTCTTCCTTGAGGTGGTGAATTTTACCCTGTCAGGTATTGTTGAACCAGTCCATTTATATTAATAGTTGTATAGTACTTTGGTGTAGGTTTGGACATTAATGCCAGTTCCTGCTGTTGGGGAGGGGGCTGTAAAGCTGTTTAGTCCTTCCCTCAGAAGGCTGTAATCAGCTTTGGAGAAGTTTTTTTGTTTAACCCTAGCTGGGGGGGGGGGCAGGGGAGATTGTTACTTTGAAGGTGACCATTTTGTGGTTTGATCTTACCAGTGATGATGACAGTGTGGGAATACTGCAGTAGTTTCCCATGTTGGTTAGTACCAAGTCCAACATGTTGTCACCTCTTGTGTGGGTGTCAACCAGCTAGTCCAAGGCATTGGCATTGATGAATTCAAGGAATCTTTGAGCATTTGTGTTCTGGCTTGAGTAGTTCTTCCAATCAATAGTTGAGAAGTTAAAATTGCCCAGGATCATGGTGTAGTGTTGAATCTTAATAGATTCAAGGAGGTCCAGATAGGCAGCATGGATGTCATGAGACAACAGTGGTGGCCTGTAGCTAACTATGATTTGAATAGGGTTCTTGTCAACCGTTAACTGCACCTGGAGTGTCTCCTGTGCATCACACTGTTTGACCATTCTGGAGGTGTGTATATCTTTAATATATATTGAAACACTACTTCTTTTGGCTTTGCCACTCACAGTTTGGGATCTGTAAGTATGATAGGATGAGTAACCAGTTAAGGCTGGGGTGCTCAATGCAGCTGTGAATCAGGTTTCTGTGACTGCACAAATATCAGCATTTTCCAGGGTTAAGAATGCTTGCAATGAGTGCAGTTTCATGTTGAGATGCCTAGAACTCAACACAGTATGACCTTTAAAGTGCATTTAGATGGGACTTTCATGCTGGTAGTTTTGTCCTCAAGACATTGCCTAAAAAAAGGCACTATGGGGGATGCAAGAGCCTTTACCAGGAGCCTAAAGCTCAAGGGAGACAGATGAAGGCCACCTCTGGCATAGCATCGTGGTTTGTCAAACATATCTTCCCAGGCCGACAACTACTGGATCCCGTTAGAATGACACCAGAAACTAAGCCAATTGTTAAAGTCAATTATTTTTGTTTGTATTGAGGCATCATTCTGGGTGATGGTAGAATGCTGCTAAAGGCTCATGACATACCTACCTGGAACACATATTTGGTATGCTCTATCATGTCTCTCCTCATATAGTCTGCAGAGGTACATCTCAAGTTATTCATGCCAACATATACTATGACAGAGTCATAGCAGTACTTGTTGAAGGACTTGAGTGCATGGGTGATGTGGCGGATTCTGGCACCTGACAAACAAGTTATCATTACTATCTCCTTATCTAGCCTGGTGAGGAGCACATCTGTGTGTCTCACAAAAGAGTCACCTAAGAATAATATATTGCAATTATGGTTAATCCTTGATGGCTGTGAGACACAGGTGTGTGGATTATGTGTGATCTGTGGTGTGTGGTGTTGTAAGCTGTAGGGTTTGCATGTGTTTTTGTCTCTGAGGTCTCTTTTGTTTAGGTATGTTTTTGTTAAGAACCTCCACATATGTGCATGTATGTTATGTTGCTGTGGGTGATGTTTGAGGTGTGGTGTATGTGCAGACAATCTTCCAAGTGCCTGGTATACTGGCTTATGAGGGAGAGAGCATAGACTCCAGGTTTTTAATGTAATTGCATCTCTCACAACTTGTGTTCCTAGGTGGTAGTAAGAAAGGGTTGCATGTGTACATGAGGCAGTTGCTATACTGTCTTAGGATGCCAATATCAACCCTATTGGCAGGAGAAACTGTAGGAAACTGTCCATCCATATTTGTCAGAACCAATTAGGGGGATGACCTAAGGAGGGTGAAGGTGTAAAGATCTGAGATGGGTACTAGTAGCTTGTGTTTGTATAGAGGCTGTAAAGAAGCTTCACTACCTCTGAATTCAGTGAGTGCTAGTAGGGGAAATTTGAAGCTGGAATACCTTTCAATGGGTTAAATCAGTGCAGCAACAGTGTGTGACGTGCAAGCAAGTGCAGCCCCATGCAAACACAGGGTTTAAATACCAGAAAAGATGGAAGAATCTAGAAGCTCAAATTACTACCCAATCCTGCTAGCCCCTGCACTTTCAACCAATCACTCATGCTAGAGAAGGTCAGGCAGTCCCGTTACTCTCACTAACAGAGAAGGCAGGCCATTGCCAGCACAAGATGGCTGCCAGGAAACTCAGTAAGCAACACAACCATGCCTGGATGCAGCAGACCTGTATCTAGATGATGTTACTTGACTAGAACATAGAAAACTCCAAGAAAATGCACAGAAAAGCACATATAGAGCACTTTCAAACAAGGAATACAACTCTTGAGTAAGAAAAAATCAGTTTACAATTAAGTAATTCAGTAAAAATGAAGTTACACAGTAATGAAACACTACTTAATGAAAATACAGTTAAAACAGTATAAAACAGTACAAGAATGCAGTGAAACAATAAAAAAGCTTTATAACAGTGCAAACTTTAGTAGATTAGCTGTATAGCACAAATATAAGCATCAGGAAGTGAAATGCAAAATTCAATAAAATAAATGTAAATAAACTCCCCACTTATTCTGCTCTTGGCACCTCACGGAATTCCTGCTACATCATAGTGATGAATCATCACTCCTCAGCCTGATAAAAAACAAGCACAGCCCCCTGCAAACACAAGGTTTAAATACCAGAAAAGATTGAAGAATCTAGAAGCTCATATTACTATCCAATCCTTCTAGCCCTTCCACTTTCAACCAATCACTCATACTAGAGATGGTAAGGCATTACTGTGCATAAGACCCCCATTCAAGTCATAGCCAGTTATAGATCCCCCTGAATGGATCATGATTGGCATGAGGCCTACTTGACGAAATGGGAGTCATTTCAAATATTGCCAAACGCTCTGTTCATGGGGTTTTCAATTATCCCAGCATCAGTTAGGAAACTTATTCTAGTCCTGACTCATTAGCATAAAAGTTCATTGACTTGTTAACTCAAATGCCCAGGAACAAATTGTTCAAACCCCAACAAGAGGAACACACATACTATATCTGGTCATTACTAACATGACAAACATATGCACCACCACAACTGTCAGACCCTTATTAGTTAAATATGACCACAAGTCAGAAGCCTTCCAACTGGCACTAACACCAGAACTCACCAAGGGTGAAGTGAGACTAAAAACTTCACCAAGGCAAACTATACCCTCCTATACAAAGTACGCACCATCTACCTTAACCTGGCCAAAGCCTTTGATACTATACCCCACTCAGGTATAATAGATAAACTCTCTCAACTAGGCATCAATCCATATGTAACCAGATGGGTATTAAACTGGCTTACTGATAGAACCCACCTAGTTAAAATAGGGAAAGCCACCTCAAGTAGTAGACCCATAACAAGTGGTGTACACCAGGGATCAGTCTTGGGGCCTCTGCTGTTTGGGATATACTTCTTGGAGGTGCAGGCTAAATCTAGTGGGCTATGGCTGACCAAGTTTGCAGATGACTGCAAGCTGGGTGCTGTCATCAAGTCCCCTAGTGATGTGGACATCCTCCAAGAGGGTCTCACCCAAACAAATGACTGGTGCCAGAAACATAGCCTCAAACAGAATGCCAAAAAATGCATCATCATCCCTTTTGGGGGGAGTGACATCCCCACAAATTATCACAGTGATAATAAGGTCCTAAGCAAGCAATCGGTCGTGAGGTACTTCGGCATCCAAGTTGATAGCAAACTGACTTTTGACCACCATATTGCCACCATTCTATAGAAAGCTTTCAACATGGCCCACCTCATTAGTAAGGGTATCTCATTCAGGGACAAGGTGGTCATAACATCCCTGTATTATTCCCTTATAAGACTATCAAGTAGAGCCACTGGAGTGATCACCCCAGGGATCACTCCAGTGGCTGTACTTGATAGAGGCACTGGGAACTAACGTTGGGTGGCATAATGCCAGGGCACTTCTGTGGGCTAGGCTTGTAATGACTCCAGGGCCATTAGCTAGTACACACCTATGAACCTATTATTGAGCACAATGCCCTTTTCTGCATGTACCTCATGAAGCACATGCAGCAGCTAGAGAGACCACAGAGATTCCTCACCTGGAAAATCCAGGGCCTCAAACATCTACCCTAAACAGATAGGCTAAAAGCCCTGTCCCTCTACTCAGTCACCTACAGACTCCTCAGAGATGACCTCTGTCTGGCATAAAATGCAATTTCAGACCCCGCCCTGATGGGACTGTTGCATTACCGCAAGTCAAACTCCACTCGAGTAACTTACACACGTGGCCTCAACCTGGTCTGTGACATCAATAAGACTTGTTGGTGGGGCAGATTTGTGTCCCAAACAGACTCCCTTTCCACATAAAGCAGAGTACCTCATTAACCCTTATTAAGTGCAACCTGAATAACTGGATGGGGAACAGAAAATATACCCTGGGATTCCACCTCTGTCCCTTTTGGACAGTGGCATAGGGTGCTGACTTGTTGGAACATGGGCTAAATTCTTGGCTAGGCTTACAAGGACCTCAGAGCCAATATCCTAGTAACATCCTATGGTCCTATGATCCTATGGGAAGGTATAAATGCATTCCAAGCCCCACCCCTAGCTGGAAGTGGTAATTATACCAAAGCTTACACTAAAGCCCTTTTCAATAACTATTATAAGCATATAGACTAGGCTGTTCAAGAGAATCAAAGTCAGAGCCCCAAATAAAAAAAGTCACCCTGGTGGACATCCAGAATCAACAAACATTACAACAAATGCAAAAAGTTGCTGCTAAGAAAACTAAGACAAGTCCCCAACAATGGAGAAGCACCCTCCTCAGCCTCAACAGGTAAATAAGACAACATGTCAAATCCTCTAAGGGTGACCTTGAGAAAAACTTAGGAACCACAGCCAAGGATAATCATAAGGCCGTTTACAGCTTCATATGTAGCCTAAAAGGTAGGACTCAAGCATGTGCTGAACTACTGACTAATGGTATCACACACACTAATCCCACAAAGATAACAAACCTGCTAACGGACAGATGTTATGAAAGTTTTGCTCCTTATCCACTCCAAACTTATCACAAACCTTTCCTCAGCTCCCTCCCACCACACTATGTGTACAAAAAGCAGGTCATTAAAGTCTTGTGTAAAGCAAGAAAAACACAGCCTTTATGGGACCAGATGGTATCTCAGGCTGTCTCGTAAACGAACTAAAACATGAACTAGCATCACCATTAAGAACTCTATTCCATCACAGCCTAACCACTGGCTTTTTTCCTGCAGAATGGAGAACAGCAGCAGTTACTCCCCTCCACAAAGGTAGCTTAGCAACAGATCCTGGGAATTATAGACCAATAAGTTTAGCCAGTCTTATCTGTAAAGCCATGGAATGTATCATCATGGACTTCATAAATAAAGACATTGGTGATCGCCAAACCCTGGATTCAACAAAATTCAGCTTCATCAAGAGCAGATCTTCCCTGTTAAACCTGGTGGATTTCTTTGATAATATGACCATAGCCATTGATGAGGGCAAATCTATGCACACAGCATACCTCAACTTGGCAAAGACTTTTGACACCATCACACACTCAGGCATTACTAATAAACTTAGCAAACTAAATGTAAGCCTCATTGTAAGATGGGTTGCCAACTGGCTCACAAACTGGTCACACATTATCAAAGTGGCAGACTCCACATCAACCAGCAGACCTGTCACCAATGGGGTGCCACAAGGGTCACTGCTGGACCCCCTATTGTTTGGTATATACTTCTCAGAAGTTCAGGCCAAAATTATGGGGCTGTGGCTGACCGGATTTGCACATGACTGCAAATTGGGTGCAATTATTGAATCCCCAAATGATATCAGTATACTTCGGGAGCATCTTACACAAACCAATGACTGGTGCCTTAGTTACAGTCTCAAAATGAATGCAAAGAAATGCATCATCATTCCCTTTGGAAAAAACAATGTCCCTACACACTATAAAATTAAAAACAATACCCTATGTACCTATGAAGTGGTAAGATATCTGGGATTACAAGTAGACTGCAACCTTAACTCATTACCTGCAGTACAGCTTTTTTGAGTGTGTACCTTTAACTCCCAGTGGTGTGGCTTGAGCCTTTAAAAAATGAAGTTTTTACATTTCTATCAAATACTCATTGAAAGAGGTCAAATATCAATACAGTTGTGTTTGTCATGTATGCTTCAAGATAAAATATTCTGATACCTAGTACTGCAGCATGGTTTTGAAATTATTAATGCAAATATGAGCAAGCAATATTTGACACCTAGATGCACTCTAGGAGGTAACTGCAGAAACACTTGGAGGTGCACTCAGCTGTAATGAGTTAACTTTGACCACCATGTGTCTATTGCATTAAGGATGGCTTTCTACATAGCACACTTGGTTAGCAAAAGCCTCATCTGTACAGAAAATGAGGTTATAAGCCCTCTATACTCATCACTAATTGGGCCCATAATTGAGTGTAACGCTCCTTTTGGCATATACAGTACAAAGCATCTGCAGCAATTGGAGAGACCTTAGAGTTTTCTAACTAAGAAGATAAGGGACTCCACAAACCAACTAAACTCCCTCTCACTATACTCAGCATTGTATAGACTTCTTAGGGGAGACTTATGCCTGGCTTACAGAGCAATCTCTGACCCAAACCTAATGAATTTGCTGCAAATCCATAAATCAAACAAAACTAGAGCTACCCATTCCAAGGACCTAAATATGGCCTGTGACTTGAATAGGATGTGCTGGAGGGACAAATTTGTCTCCCAGTGACTATGGCAGTCTTTGGAATAGGCTGCCAATTCATGTGAAGCAGAGCACCTCTATGACACTGTTCAAAAGAAACCTGGATGATTGGATGGAGCACCTTAAATTCTTACCAGGGATAGTGCCCACAACCCTTCTTGACATGGGCAGTCATTACTAAATGCATTCATGGGTATTGACTAGAGTATCTATTCTATTACATTGGGATGAAATGGCTCAGCTTGAAATGCACTTCCGGGGTGATAGCCTAGTAACCTCGTATGATCCTATGATCCCAAAGGTTCATAGAAAACATTAAAAGAACCAACCACAATCATGGACAATAATAGAATAATGCCATCAATAATCCCATGCCTCTGACACAACATATGTGATTTAGAGTGAAAAGAGATGAGCCTGCTCTGCAAACACACACTTGAACAACTATTATTTATTTATTATTATTTTTTTTTTATTTTACATTTGTTAACCGGGAAAGTCCGACTGGATATAGGTCCATTTTCAGTGGAGGCCCAGGGAGAAAAACTCCAGACATACATTACATGGATACATACAGTAAAATATTACAAAATGGTAATTTGTTCAACAATAGATACACACATATTCAAGATTATCTAGCATAATAGTAGCATAGTAATACAGGCTTGTTAACTGATGTGCAAGGCATATATATATATATATATATATATATATATATATATATATATATGTGTGTGTGTGTGTGTGTGTGTGTGTGTGTGTGTGTGTGTGTGGTTTACAGTGAATATTTGGTATGTGCTGATACTGTCTGTATTATACTAATATCACAGTTGGAGTTTAATTATTGCCTACATTCTGTAGGCCTTCAGACAGCTGTTTGGACCCAGGATGTGTATTTCATTTATGATGTCCATCACTTAAATAATGGACAGGAAAGGGTCTAGCAGACACTCCACTGGACCTGAGATATGGGTCACTTCACACATTTCAACATAGTGAGATGCCATGTATGTGACAAACTGCTGTACCCAGTTGGTGATATAGCCGTTTATGGCCACATATCACAGTGTTGGATTTGTGTCAAATACCTTGGCCTGGTCAAGCTCCACAGGATCATACTGCTGTCATCATGCATGCCCTCGCAGACCTCTTTGAGGATGTATATCAGATGTAACAGACATGATTTAGCATTAGCAACTCACAAAGGTCTGCTATATACAACTGAAATATTACTAGTGTCCATTTAGAAGCCAATGATGACATGTTGGCTACCTCACAGTTGAGAAGAGTCAGAATGTGTCTATAAATGCATGCATCAGGTGCTGTCACCCACACTCAGATGGGTGCATGTTGATGTATGCTCTTCTATGTGAACACAGCCGGTGTGGAGAGTGTGTTGAAGTGTGGATTCAACCATATCAGGAAGGTGTATGTCCTGAGTCACACCATATGCTATCTGTGATATTGTCGCAGCCCAATGATTCATGTGATAGGTCTGGATGAAGGTAAGACAGTGCATACTTCCTATCATGATCTGGCTTAGGGTTTTGACACAATCCTCCACAGAGGTATCATAGAGAAACCCTCCCATCTGGTCATTAATCCCTATGTCACTAAGTGGGTAATCAATTGGCTGTACCATTAGAGCTGTCACATTGGCAAGCCCCAGGGATCTGTGCTTGGCCCTTCACTGTTTGGACTCTATTTCTTAACAATTCAGGATAAAGTATATGACCATTTGCTTACCAAATTTCCTGATTCTTGCATATTGGGTGTAATGATTGGTTTCACTAATGATGATAAAATAGTACAGGAGACAAATGATTGGTGACGATGGCATAAGATCTTCACATAAATGCAGAAATATGTCTTTTTTTTGTTTTCCATCTGAAAAGTGGAATTCCATGTTAACCACAGCAATGACAGCAGCCCTACTATGTTGAAACCCAGTGATGCAAGTACTGGGAATGCATGTAGATAGAAATCTGAACTTTGATCACCAAGTGTCCACACTGGTATTAATTAGTGGTTTTAAATGTTCCAGTCATTGTTGTAATGAATTACATGTTTTGTCATTTTATTTCAATGGAAATAATCATGTACTGCCTTGGTTTTATACACAATTTTAACTTCAATTTTTAATATGTATTTTTAAGTATTATGGTTAGAAACGAGTTTGTTTCCTTATAGGGTTTATTGCACTAATTGTTTGCTGTTTTTAAATGGATTGATAATTAAATTATTAATTGGATAGGGTATATATGTTAGCAATTAATTGCTAACTTTTGTCAAAAACGTACTAGGATATTTGCGTTATTTCCTGTTGGTGTGTTACTTCGTATGGTTACAATAAACCCTTCTGAGGTTCCAGTTGTGTTGCGGGCTTCCTTTGTGGTTGTTAGGGCAATTTTTTATGTTTACCAGTGACTTACTATTGCCTTCATCTTCTTTTTTGGTAGAAATCTGAACTTTGATCACCAAGTGTCCACACTGGTATTGAAAATGTTTGTAACAGCCATGTCACTGTAATCTGTCTCCCATAGGATGAGGTGAAATCTTCTTAGCCTGTAGGCCAGTCTCTTACCCTGCCTTGTTGGGAGTACTGCATATCCACAAATCTGATGTAGCTGATGACATCAGCAGTGTCTGTTAAGGACAACATTCAGATACCAGTGTCCATACGTGCTGGTGTAAAATGTGCTGTATAATGTCAGGCAAAAGTGCATACACAAACACACCCAGTTATTTATTTATTTATTTTATTTTATTTTACATTTGTTAACCGGGATAGTCCGACTGGATACATGTCCATTTTCAGCGGAGGCCCAGGGAGAAAAGCTCCAACAGAGTTACAATGACAAATTGCTACAGAAAATAGTATATAAGATGAACAATAATGAGGAAGAGAGAAAAAGAAAAAAGAAAATAGACTATTTACATACTATTACAAAACTACCATGCTCTATCTTATGCAAAATACTACTAATCATTAGAATATACATTAATAACATGCTAGCAAAGTTGATAGGCCATATTATGCCTTAGAGTTTGACAACATACATAGTTCTTATCACCCTAGCTAGGTTGTTCTTTTTGGGTATGGATCATACGAAGAACTAGTATGGGCTTGGTTTTGGTTTTAGTTTACGGCACAGAGCTAGTCTGGGTTTGAGCAAGGACACAGCCAATGTGACTTAAAGTGGAGTTTTAGACTATTTTTGAATTGAGCTAGTGAAGTTACAAGCATGAGGTTATTGGGGAGAGAGTTCCATATTTTACCAGTGGTATTGGCAAACAGTGCGTCGCCGCCTAGGTTGTAAGATTTAGTTGTTTGGACAAGGAGTCTATTTGCTGAGCAAAGGCAACTTAGATTAGAGTAAGGAGTCATTAAGTTTTTTAGAGCAGGGGTATTCTCAGGTTGTTTAAGGATTTTGAATGCCTCTATGAGTTGGTACTGCTGAAGAAGGCATGGGAATTCTATCCATCCAAGTTTTTTCAGGTTAATACAATGGTGCGTTCTGTAGGGTAGGCCTGTAATGAATCTGGCAATGTGATTGTAGCAGGATGAGAGCTTATTCAGATCAGATTTGTTTAGGTTAGTAAGCACAGGAGAGGCATATAGTAGGGTAGAGAGAAGGTGTGAGCGGGCAGTGGCTGCCCTGGCATTTGGAGTAAGGAAGGTTTTTATTCTGTATAAGGCCCCAAGTTTCTTGTTGACTGACTTAATGGTTTGGTTGATATGCATGTCAAATCTGAGTCTATTGTCAATTTTTACTCCTAGTAACTTTGCATAGGTGTCAGGAGAAATAATGGTCCCATTATTGGATTGTATAGTAAAGTGTTCGGTAGGTGGTTTATTCGTTGGGTAGAAGAGAAGTAGTTTGGTTTTATTTGGATTTAAGATCAGGAGATGGTTAGCAAGCCAGTTTTCGACTGTAGTGAAACTGTGTTGGGTTGTAGTTAGTAGATTTTCAAGAGAGGCATTGGAACATATTGGAGTTGAGTCATCTGCATACTGAATACAGGTGGCTTCAGGGATGACTGTTTGGAGGTCGTTTATAAAGACTGAAAAGAGGAGAGGTCCTAATATGGAGCCTTGAGGAACTCCTATG
The DNA here is from genome assembly GCF_019279795.1 of Protopterus annectens. Taxonomy (NCBI): domain Eukaryota; kingdom Metazoa; phylum Chordata; order Ceratodontiformes; family Protopteridae; genus Protopterus; species Protopterus annectens. The sequence goes on from NC_056737.1 coordinate 1,225,469,522, forward strand.
GTATTTGGTAGCATGCAGGAGAGATTGTTCTGCCACATTACTGCTTGTTGTCTCCCAGTGAGGTAGGCTTGAAACCAGTCAAGAGCTGGAATATCTAGATGCGGGGTTTTTAGAGTGTGTAGAAGTAACTGGTGGTTTACCATATCGAAGGCTTTTGATAGGTCCAGGAAGAGAGCGAAGGATATTTTTTTGTTATTCCGGTTAAGATTTATATTTTCAGTAAAAGAGAGGAGGGCAGTGGTTGTACTGTGATGGGGTCTGAATCCATGTTGAGAGTCTGTTAGTAGTTTATTCTGGGTTAGATAGAGCATTAGTTGGTTGTGCACACACTTTTCCATAATTTTGGCAAGTGGTGATAGTATGGCAATAGGTCTATAGTTTGATAGTTCTGTGGATGAACCTCCTTTGTGGAGTGGTATAATGTAGGATATTTTCCATATTGAGGGGATTGTGGCCTCGGTTATGGTTCTGTTAATTAAAATCGAGATAGGGTAGGCTACGACATCTGCAGCTATTTGCAGATATTCAGCTGGGAGAAGATCGGCAGAAAGGGTGGTTGGCTTCAGCTTTTTCAAAAGGGATCTGATAAAGGATGTGGACATGGGTTGGAAGTTAAAAGAGAGTGGCGAGTCTGGTATAGTATTTATTGATGAGGAGGGAGGAAAAAGTTGGTTAGCTAAGGACTGAATGGTTTCAGTGAAGAAAGTATTGAAGGAATTTGCTACTTCTTCTTGGCTCTTGTCAAATAGTGCTTCTGGGGTAGGAGTGGTGGATTTGCCTGGTTGGAGAAGTTTATTTAAGCCTGCCCAGTACTTTTGAGGGTTATTTTGATGTTTATGTTGCAGATGGTAGAAGTAGTTTTTCTTGTCTAGTGTGATGGCTTTTTAGTCTCATTTCTTAATTGTTGGAATTTGATACGGTCTAGGGGTAACTTGGTAGTGCGCCAGTTATCCCATGCTTTATCTCTAGTTGTTATTTTGGATTGGGATTCTGTTGTTAGCCAGGGTGCTAGTTGAGTTTTAATTCTGAGTGAGCGTTTTGGAGCATGTGAGTCAAGTATGGTAAGGAATATATTGTTAAAGAATGACACTGCCTCATCAAGGGGAAGGTACTTTAGTTTTGACCAGTTACAGGATTTGAGTTCTAATTGAAATTTTGTTGGGTCAAAGTTTTTCTTGGTTCTGATGGACCTATAGATAGGCAAGCTTGCACAACTGGTTTTGTCTTTCATAATGTATGTGATCAGGTGATCACTAAGATCATTGGGGAGAGTTCCAGACATATAGTTCTGGGGGTGACTGTTGGTGAGTATCCAGTCAAGTATACGCTCTTGTTGGTTAGAGTTTCCTGGTCTGGTGGTAGAGGATATGATCTGAGAGAATCCATGTAGGTTAATAGAGATGGGGTTGGACTGTGTTGAGCATTGGTTCCAGTCAATATTCACATCGCCCAGGACGATCGTTTCTTGAGGGTAGTTGTTAGCTATCCAATGTAGAATGACCTCTAGTGTTCCCAGGGGGAATGTAGATAACAATTAGATTTATGCTTTTTTGATTGTTAAGTAGGAGTTTTAGAGCTAGTATTTCAGCGTTAGAGACCTGGGGTGGTTGTATGGGATTAGTTATGATGTTAAGTGTGCTATTATATAAGACGACTATTCCTCCTCCTCTTTTCTTTATGCGATCAACCCTAAGTATATTGTATCCGGGTGGCAAGATCTCATTATCTTTGGTTGATGGCCTGAGCCAGGTTTCAGATAGACACATTATGTTAGGGAGGTAGGTAGCTAGCACAGCATGCAGGCTATGTACCTTGTTGTTTAGGCTTCTTATGTTTAAGTGGCAAATTAGAAGGGAGTTAACCAGTCTGTGGGAGAGTGGAGGGCTGGTAGAATTTGGAGTTGAGGTTGGGCCTGGATTAGGATGAATGTCACCATCTATGGTGATGTTTTTTCTTAGATAAGCTAGTAGTCTTAGAACTTTAAATAGTTTTAGACCATATTTAGATTTTGGGGTTGTTTGGAGTGGTTTATTAAGAAACAGGTAGTTAGAATTTGTAGTTTTTGGGGTTGTATAGTAGTGGGCAAATTCAGCTATCAGTGGAGGTAGGGGGGTATTGGTTTGACGTTTTGGATAGGAGAAACCTACGAATGGTAGATGTTCATAGCTAGTAAGAAAGTATGGTAGAATTAAGAGTGGTAAGATAAGGGGAGGGATTTTACAATTAGATATAGACATAGTGTATGGAATGGTATATTTCATCTATGAGTGGGGGTGATATGCTTCAGAGGAATAGTAGTGATTAATCTGTAAAATGGTGGGAGGGGGAGGGAGATTATGGAGAGCAAGTTATGTAGGTTGGAAAGGATGTGGGGGTGTGGCTTGGTAGCTATAAATGTGGAGGTAGTGGAGGCGGGTGGGATAAGGGGGCAGGGTGGGCGCTGAAGCCCGAGGCGAGCGAGCGAGCAGGCTAAACCAGCCCCAGACTTTTTAGGGCCTATGAGTAGAGTAAGTAAACGTAAATGGAGTACAGGCTACAATTTTAACTGTTATTATGCTGGAAGTTGATTTATTTGATAGCTAAGGGGTTTATTGCTGAGTTTTAGAACCCAGTATATGGCTTTGACTGAAATCACATAAGGGTGTTATTTTCCTTAAATACAGATCATATTAACCTTGGTCGAGTGTTTGGTGGTGGTGGGGCTATACTGTTGCCTTGTCTGTGCGTTCGCACCTGGTGAGGCGACCTTCCCTTTAAGTGGATTATTTAGTTTATAGCCAAGTACGGGACAGTACCTGTGGAGATACAATGCGGTAACACAGTTTGTTTAGTAGAGCTAGTATCACATTGAACACTGTTTCAGTTTAATATGCAATCAAGTAGCAGTCAGGTTACTAATTAATCATATAAACAGAGCGTATTTGAATAGTTTGCTCTATAGCAGCTAGGGCTTAATAGCTGTGTCGTGCTTAATCTAGTAGTGAAATCTATGCAGCTTTAGGCACGACAGCAGAAAAGTTAGTTAATCACTTTGAAATATAAGTCCACAGTTAGCGCTAAACACAGTAACTTAATTAAATGTAATGTAACTTAATTATACAGGCAACAACTCTAAATATCTGTAAACCATCTTCCTGAAGTAAGCACTTTAGGTATATATCCTTGCTCAAGCATGCCTTTATACAGTTAAGCCAGTTTAGGATATGCAGACTCTATCGACTAGTCAATTAGTTATTCACAGGAGAATATGCTCAGTTGTTGTGAAATTACAAGCTAAGAGTAGACAAATGTGTTTGTGTTTCACAGAGAACCATACTCTTTACATTTGTTTCAGCTTCAGCGTTCTTATGACACGCTGCTACCTCGAGAAACCCCACATGCGGTAAACATGTTTACTGCTTTTACGTTGTGTAATATCAAATATTCAGGTAGGTAATCACTAGTGTAGATTCCTCTAGCAGACGTAAAAAAGATATTTTACATAAATATGACTCTTCTAGTAGTCGCTATGAGATGTATGCCAACAAGTCATGTAGACCAACAAGATTAAGTCGCAGTGAGATATTTACACAATTATGAACTCATGTAGCAGTCGCTGATAGATATTTACAAAGAAAATAGTCATATATGCCAACAGCAAATTATATACCCTGTGTTTCAGAGGCCGACTAGGTTCAGGAGCACAGCAGCATTTAAAAAAGGTGGAAAAACTGTAGGGGAATAAGTAACCTCGCTTGTGGTTAATGGGGGAGGGAGGAGTTACAAGTAGGACATTCCCAGGTGGATATCCAGAATTACACCACCTTTTCAAACCAGCCCCAGACTTTTTAGGGCCTATGAGTAGAGTAAGTAAACATATATGGAGTACAGGCTACAATTTTAACTGTTATTATGCTGGAAGTTGATTTATTTGATAGCTAAGGGGTTTACTGCTGTGTTTTAGAACCCAGTATATGGCTTTGACTGAAATCACATAAGGGTGTTATTTTCCTTAAATACAGATCATATTAACCTTGGTCGAGTGTTTGGTGGTGGTGGGGCTATACTGTTGCCTTGTCTGTGCATTCGCACCTGGTGAGGCGACCTTCCCTTAAAGTGGATTATTTAGTTTATAGCCAAGTACGGAAGTACGGGACAGTACCTTGGTCAAGTGTTTGGTGGTGGTGGGGCTATACTGTTGCCTTGTCTGTGCGTTCGCACCTGGTGAGGCGACCTTCCCTTAAAGTGGATTATTTAGTTTATAGCCAAGTACGGAAGTACGGGACAGTACCTTGGTCGAGTGTTTGGTGGTGGTGGGGCTATACTGTTGCCTTGTCTGTGCATTCGCACCTGGTGAGGCAACCTTCCCTTAAAGTGGATTATTTAGTTTATAGCCAAGTACGGAAGTATGGGGACAGTACCTTGGTCGAGTGTTTGGTGGTGGTGGGGCTATACTGTTGCCTTGTCTGTGCATTCGCACTTGGTGAGGTGACCTTCCCTTAAAGTGGATTATTTAGTTTATAGCCAAGTACGGAAGTACGGGAAAGTACCCTGTGTTTCAGAGGCCGACTAGGTTCAGGAGCACAGCAGCATTAAACAGTTGACTGTAGTGAGACTAGAACCCCTACCTATCTAAGTATGCAGACTATAGAACACAGTAATTTATGCAAGAACCATGGCACATGACCGACTTGGAGTGCCTCAGACAACACTTTATAGCTGATGATATCAGCAGTGTCTGTTGAGGACAATATGGTAATAACAGTGTCCCACATGCTGGTTTATAATGCTCTATTAATGTCAAGCAAGAGTTCACACATGTACACAGACACACACACACACACACACACACACACACACACACACACACACACACACACACACACACTTGACTTCAGTGAGAATAGAACCCCTACCTATCTATGGTCAAAGACTATAGAACTCAGTACTTTATGCAAGCACCATGACATAAGTCCAACTTGGAGTGATGATATCAGCAGTGTCTGTTGAGGGCAATATGGTAATAACAGTGTCCCACATGCTGGTGTAACTGGAGCGAGATAGAACCCTTACCTAAGTACCTAAGTACACATACTACAGAACTTAGTACTTTACGCACGCACCACAGTATAAGTCTGATTTGTATAAGAGTGTATGTCAAGGTATAGTAGATGACATCAGCAGGCCATGTGGGAGACAAGAGGTTGGAAGGCCTGCATGAAATGGATGTGTAGTCATGTGCATATATCAAAATGCTGTCAGTCCTTAGCATTGTAGTAGTAACTGTGGGATAAACACTTCTGCTCTTCTGTCTACACACACACACACACACACACACACACATACACACACACACACACACACACACACACACACACACACACACACACACACACACACACACACACACGCACGCACGCACGCATGCACGCACACACACACACACACACACACACACACACACACACACACAAACACACACACACACACGAGAACAGAACCCCTACTTATCTATGTTCATAAACTACAGAACATAGTACTTTACACAATTAACAAGACACAAGTCTGATTTTTACAAGAGTCCAGTTCAACTTATATTAGATGACATCAGCAAGCCATGTGGGAGACATGATGTTGGGAGGCCTGCATAGGTTCATAGAAGGCTACTAGCCTAATGGCCCTAGGGTGTTTACAAGCCTAGCTGTGTAAAAACACAAAGACCATATTGACCACAGCTAGATAGTTGTTGTTAGCAGAGCAATTCTGTGAACAGCACCCATTGGCCCTGTCTATGAGGGACATAGGTGTCACCCCAGAGGTGAATTTAAAGCCACCCAACTACTTGTCATAGTTGCACTTGAACAGGGTCATTGGGTAGTACTGCTTTACATGCAGTAGGAGCCTACAACAGAGGAGTGTCAATCGCTGGGGGATATATCTGTGTCCCCAGCATGTTCTGTTAGTATCACCGGCTAGTTTGAGAACCCTGGAGCAAGTCATTCTTGTCCCATTTGATTTTCAGATATCCAGAATTTCCAGTAGGGCAGTGTCCAAGACTGCTCTGTAGGCAGGAGTAATGACTGCTGTCAAACTAACTGAATGAACCTTAAAACATACAATGAGTCATAGCCCCCTTTGTCAATGACGTACCCCTGCTAATTATGATATACATAGCACCCCCTAAGCTCAAACACAGTGTTGTGAGACTTAGGAATACATTGATAACAATCTACACTTTCATTAGTATGTGCCTATAGTGATGACACATACAATCTCCACTACGCACATCATAAGTATGGACATCATGTCCAAGATTGGGGTAGTCAAATCTCTGCTGTACTCTACCCTTATCACACCAATAATGGAGTACAGTACTCACATCTGTCTGTACTTCACCAGACACCTGCAGCAATTGGAAAGAACACAGGATGGTGCCTCGGAAACTTCCAGGCCTCCAAACATGCATACATGGAAAGACTGACATACCTGCCACTGTACTCATTATTATGCAGGCTGCAGACAGGTGACCTATGCCTGCTCTGCAGAGCAGTCTCAGACCCTGCCATTTTGGAAATGATGGAAATCTGCAATTTAAATGGGATACGAATAATTTGCTATAAATTAAACCAATACTATACATGCCAAATCCTTTATTGCAAAGCTTTTGGGTCAACACCCTTCGTCAGTACAATTTTCCCCATGGTTCTCAACCTAGCCTGTGACATAAATAGAACATGCAAGGGAGACAGATATATCCCACAACAATTTACACTTCTCTGTCATAGACTCCCACTGCATGCGGAGCAGTGTTCTTCAATGACCCTGTTCAAGCACAACCATAAGTAATGGTTGGGTGATTGTAAAGTCATGTCTAGGCTGGCATCTGTGTCCCTCATGGACAAGGCCAGTTGGTGCTGCTGACAAACGTGCTCTGCTAAAAATAACCATCCACCTATGCTCAATAAGGGTACTTGTGTTTTTCTACAGCTAGGCTTCTAAAGACCCTTGTGCTATTAGACTAGTAGCCTCATATGAACCTAAGAATCTATGTGCCTGTGCAGGCCTCCCAACATCATGTCCCCTACCTAGGCTGCTAATATCATCTACTATAAGATCACCTGCACTCTGGTATAAATTAGACATGTGCATGGCACTTGCATAAAGTACTGGGTTCTGTATTCTGAGTACCTAAGATAGGTAGGGTTTCTTTTCCCACTGCAGTCAAGTATGTGTGTGTGTGTGAGCTCATGCTTGAGATTACAGAGATCATTTTACACCAGCATGTGGTACACTGTTATCCTCTCCTCAACAGACACTGCTGCTATAATCAGCTTTAAAATGTTGTCTGACATGGTCCAAGTTGGACTTGTGCTGTGGAAATTGCATAAAGTACTGGGTTCTGTAATCTCTATAATTATATAAGTATGGGTTATATTTTCACTGCAGTCAACTGTGTGTGTGTGTATGTGTGTGTGTGTGTGTGTGTGTGTGTGTGTATGTGTGTGTGTGAGAGAGAGCTGTTGCTGGACATTACAGAGAGCATTTTACACCAGCATGTGGGACACTGTTATATTGTCCTCAACAGACACTGTTAATGTCATCAGCTGTATAACATTTTTGGGTATGCAGTCCTCCCACCAGGGCAGGATCAAAGACTGGCCTGGAGGTCAAGCAGAAGTCACCTCATCCTATACAATCAAGATCCACATACATCATGGCATGGTTTGTAGGTGCTGTGTTATTTTGCTGAGAAAGCCCTGCGGTCTGTCCAGATGCTACATGTGTCTGGTGAAGTACATGTAAAAAAAGATCATTATACTCTATCAGTGTTGTAATGAGGTTTGAATACCATGCTGTCACACATTCCTAAGATATCAATATGATGGCATGGCTTATGATGTGCACAGCATAGGCTTTCAATTGCAGTGTGGACACTTGGTGATCAAGCTTCAGATTGCTATCTACATGTGTTCCCTGTGCTTACATCACTGGATTTCTGCATACCAGGACTGTTGTCAATGCTGTGATTAACTTGGAACTCCACTTTTGAGATGGACATTACAAACACATTTCTGCATTTATTTGAACATTGTGTGCCTTTGTCGTCATTCAGTTGTGTGTATTAGCTCCTCATGTACTGTTATCACCATTGGTTGACTCAATGATTACACACAATATGCAAGAATCTGCAAACTTGGTGAGCCAAATGCCATTTACATTAGCCTGAAATGTTGAGAAATACAGTTCAAAAAGTGACAGGTCAAGCACAGATACCTAAGGTTTGGTACTGGTGACAGCTCTACTGGTACAGGCTGATTTACCAACTTTCACATGATGTGTTCTGTCAGTGAACCAGTTGGTTACCCATCAACTGATGTAAAGTCAAATCCCCAGCTTGGGGGTTTTCCTCAATGATACCTGTATGAGTGATTGTGTCAAAACCCTAGACCAGATCACAATAGGCAGTATGCACTGTTGTACCTACATCCAGGCCTATCACAAGGAATCAATGGGCTGTGACAACATCACAGATCACCTATGGCATGACTCAGCACATGCACCTTCCTGATATGGTTGAATACATAGTTCAACACACACTGCACATGGCCTATGTTCCCATACAAGGGTGTACATCAACATGCATCCACCTCAGTTGGGGGGACAGCACCTGATGCATGATGTATAGTGAGATACTGACTCTTCTAGACTGTGAGGTAGACCAACATGTCATCATGGACCTCTTCTACATGTACACTAGTAATATTCCAGGTGTGTGCAACAGACCTGTGTGAGTTGTTAATGCTACATCAGGTCCATTACATCTGATATATATCCTCAAAGAGATCATTAAGGGCATGCATGATGACAACAGTATCATCTTGTTGAAATTGAATAGATCAAGTCATTTGACACACATCAACAATGAGGTATTCAATCAACACTGAAGGCTCTCAAAAAAAATCTACCTAAGCAATAGGGGCCTCCAAAGCAGAAATGCAAGCAACCTCCACCCCCCCAATACAACCTAGATGACACATAGCCCACAAACTCAGTGTGCCACTCAACCACAGCCCATAAGGCATAACAACGTACCTAACACTCTAGTCATAGGTGACTCTGTAGTTAGGCACACTGATGTTCCTCTCACCAGGCTAAACAAGGAGAAAGTCACTGTCAGCTGCCTGTCGGGTGCCACGTTCTGCCACATAACCCACGCACTCAGGTCACTCCACAACAAGTACAAATATGACTCTGTCATTGTCCATGTTGGTGTGAATGACCTGAGATGTACATCCCTGGACTACATGAAAAGAGACATGGAGGAGCTTTCTTATCTTGTAGCCCAGGTAGGTATGACCCTAGCCATGAGCTGCATCCTGCCATCACCCAGAATGATACAACAGTACAAGGACAAAATGATTGACTTCAACAATTGGCTAAGCTTCTGGTGTCATTCTAAGGGGATCCAGTATCTGTCTGGCTGGGATGACATGATCGACAAACCACGATGCTTTGCCAGAGATGGCCTGCACCTGTCACCCTTGGAATTCCAGATACTGGCTAAGGCTCTTGCCACCCCTATAGTGCCTTTTTTAGGCAAGATTCAAATGACAAATTCACCACTGTGACAGGTACAAGCAAGCAAAATCTGAAGGCAATGCTACCCAATGCTAGAAGTCTAAACCTCAAAATGCACTCACTCGAGGCACTCCTTAAAATGGAGAACATCAACATCTGTGCAGTGACAGAGACCTGGTTCAAGGCTCCACAGAGCACCCCTGCAATACCAGGCTATAATTTATACCACACCTTTCGGCCACCTAACTTGGACCGAAGCACTAAAGGTGGAGATGTGTCCATATTCATTAAGGATACCCACACCTCCAGGCTAGTTGCTCAGCATAATGCATCTGAGATTATCCAAGTGCAACTAACTCTGGGCAAGACCGCAATGCAAATTGTAGCTTGCTACAGATCCCCCATGATGCCCCAGGATTCCCACTCCTCATTTCTTGAGACACTGGAAAATATTACGGTACAATCTAACACCCTAATAATGGGCAATTTCAACTACCCCACCATTAACTGGGAAAACTACTCATGTACCAGCTCTTGTGCTCAACGTTTTCTGGAATTCATAAATTCCAATGCATTGGATCAACTTATCCACATCCCCACCAGGGGCAGCAATATCCTACACCTGGTCATTACCAACATGGGTGACTGGTGTTCCACACCAGAAGTCAATTCCTTGTTGTTCAGTTCCGACCACAAGCAAATCACCCTAGACATCCACATCCCAGCCCCACCCCCCATTAGGAAAACCACCGTAAAAAAATTTTCCAAAGCCAACTTCACACTTCTTAAGACACCCATGCTGATGGATAATAGCGATACGACTGCTGAATCCTATACAATTGCACTTTATAAGCACTTACACAAGTGCATGGATCATGCAATCCCTAACAGAACCAAGATGCTATCCTCCAAAAAAAGGAAGCCAATTTGGTGGTCCCCTGCTGTAAACAAACTCTACAACAGAAGAAAGAAACTGTTGCAAAAAAAATAAAATCCCATGATTGGAGAAACTCCATGGTCAGCCTCAGTAAGAATCTGAGATCCCTCATAAAATCCTCCAAAGCTAGTTAGGAAAACAAAATCGCCACTGATTCTAAAGACAACCACAAAGCATTCTATAGCTATGTCAAGAATCTCAATGGCAACACTCAGATCTGCTCTGAGTTACAGCACAATGACACTAAATATACAGAACCAACTGATATTGCCAGCATCCTGGCAGATAGGTTCAGTGCTAACTTTACCCCTCTCTCATCCCCTAAAGGGCCCATCTCTATACCGGAAGAATGCAAAGTACCTGTAATCATGGCTGCACAGGTAAAAAACACACACTCTCCAAAGCCATGAACACAGCATCCATGGGACCTGACAACATCCCAGGCTGCGTTCTACATGAACTACAGAATGAACTGGCACCCCACCTAAGTACCATGTTCAATCATAGCCTCACCTCAGGCGTTGTTCCCACTGAATGGCACACAGGAACAGTTATCCCACTCCACAAAGGGGGAGCAACCACGGACCCCGGGAACTACCACCCCATTAGCCTGATGAGCCTGGTCTGCTAGGCTATGGAGCATATCATCATGGAAATTATAAACAATGACATTGGTAATCTCCAAACTCGGGACCCTACCCAGTTTGGGTTTATAAAAGGGAGATCATGTCTCCTAAACCTGATAGACCTCTTTGAAGCGGTCACCAAAGCTGTAGATGAGGGTAAGGTGGTACACACAGCCTATCTAGATCTCGCCAAGGCTTTTGACACCATCCCCCACTCTGAAATTATAGACAAACTCACTAAACTAGGTATAAATCCCTATGTCATAGGATGGGTTGCCAACTGGCTCACTGACTGAACACACACTGTGAAAGTAGCAGACTCTAAATACAACTTCAGACCAGTGACAAGTGGAGTACCACAGGGTTCAGTCCTAGGTCCTCTCCTGTTTGGTATCTACTTCTCTGAAGTACAGGCTAACAGAGAAGGTCTTTGGCTAACAAAGTTCACAGATGACTGCAAACTAGGAGCCATAATGAAATCTCCTAACAATGTGAACATCCTACAAAAGGGCCTCACTGAGACAGATGCCTGCTGTCAAAGCCATGGCCTCAAGCTCAATGCCAAAAAGTGCATTGTCATCCCTTTTGGTAAAAACTCTGTACCCATGAACTACCGCATAGGCGGTAGTCTGCGTAACACCAAAAGTGTGATAAGAGACCTTGGGACACAGGTGGACAGTAGTCTCTCCTTTGATAATCACATCGCCACAGTAGTCAGGAAATCCTTCTATGTGGCACACCTCATCACAAAAGGTTTCTCATCCAGCAAAAAAGAGGTCATTGCTCCCCTCTACTCATCACTGATTAGACCCATTATAGAGTACAATGCCCCTTTTGGTATGTACCTCACAAGGCATCTACAACAACTGGAAAGGCCACAGAAATGCCTCACAAAGAGGATTACCAGCCTCAAACAGATGCCCTATGCAGACCGTCTCAAAAAACTCCAGCTTTCCTCTGTAGCATATCGCCTACTCAGAGGTGATCTCTGCCTAACATACAAAGCTATGTCAAAGCCAGAGCTGTTGGACATGCTCCACGTAAAGAAATCCCAATCCCTCCGAGCTACATGCTCTAGGGACGTAAACCTTGTCACCACAATAAGCAGAACATGCTGGGGGGATAGATTCCTGTCTCAGAGACTTCCCATACTCTGGAACAAACTATCTATCTATATCAAACAAAGCTCCTCATTAGCACTCTTCAAGAAAAATCTTGATGATTGGAAGAGAGATAGGAAATTCACCCCGGGGATCACTTCTGTGGGTGTGCTTGACAGGGGCACAGGAAAATAATTTTCTTGGGTGGCAATAGCCAGAGTACTGTTTGGCTAGGCTTATATAGGCCCTAGGGCCAATAGCCTAGTACCTACCTATGAACCTATGTGTCCATAACAACCTATGGGGCCAAGGGTACTAGCTGCTAGATCAAGGGCCTAGGGAACTAACCAAAGGTGCAGTGAATACCGCACAACATGGCTGGGCTAATATATGCCTTCGGGCAGATAACCCAGTACCTACCTACCTATGAACCTATGAACCTATAAACAGCTACAGGATATCACTAAATGGGTAGACCAGTGTGTGACATATGTGGCATCTCACTTTGGGAAATCTATGATGTGGCATATAACTCAGGTCCAGTGATCAGGTCATTACATTGGGGTGTCTGCTAGGCCTTTTTCTGCTAGTAGTTAAGTGATGGACATCACAAATGACAGACACATGCTGGATCCAAATAGCTGCCTGAAGGACTACAGCTTGTGGGCAATCCTTGACTGTAACTGTGATATTAGCATAATATAGACAGTATCAGCACATACCAAAAACTGTTGTGACAGCCATGACAGTGTCTGCATTGACAAGAAACATGGAGGGATTTGTTGAATCATGAGACAGATGCACCACCTGAGTATAATGTGGACATCACACCCTATAATTAGACCAATAGGTATCTGACCTGTGTCTTGCATTGGAGGTAAAGTGGTACATCCACCAGCATACATGTAGGCAAAGTGCTGACTACTTCCTTGAATGTAATACAAGTACTGGTATGTGAAGGACATGCACATCAAAGGCCATAATACCTTTATGGTTCCCAGCCTTCATCACACCAATAACTGTGTACATTGCACCCTTCTTCATGTACTTCCCTATACATATTCAGTGATGTGTAATTGAAGTGTACCACCTTTGTCACAGTGCACTGTCACACAGCTTATTGGCCATACCTAGGTATTCTTTCTGTGAAATATATGTAGCTGTCTGATGGTGCTGAACAACACTGACGTTGTCACACCAGATGCATGTGTGCTACTTTTCTGCTTATGCACACACTACATACATAGGTGTTTGACAACATTAAAGACATATATCTCTTCTGTGACAGTGTAGATTATGCCATATATCTATGCCATGCACAAAAGGCAACTAGTCTGTGTTGTCCATACTGTAACATACAGGTATAGCAGTGTCCCTTCTAACACCTCTTGTAGATATTGCAGTGTCAGGACGATGTGCATAGTTACCCTCATAGAGTGTGGATGTATCATAATAGCTGTTCAGGTGTGTGTGTGTGTGTGTGTGTGTGTGTGTGTGTGTGTGTGTGTGTGTGTGTGTGTGTGTGTGCGTAGGCTCATCTGTTATCACTCCACATCACATACATTATGTCAGAAGCGTGGGATTGGTGGTAGTATTATTTTAATATTGTCCATGATTTGCTTGGTTCTTGTAATGTTTTCCATGATCCTTTATCTGTGATTAACTTGCTGGAGACGTCTGCTGAGAGTACACTCATACTCAGGCATATCAGTTTGCACAACCTCACAATATGCACCCTACCCCAATTGTATGCCAGATTCTTGATATATGTCCCCTGTATTAATCATGTCATGATGCTTATCTCACACACACATCCTCCCCATTGTTATGTCACCTTATGTGACAGTCACAGACAAGACATTTTCACTGTACAGTCCATACTGTACTATATAGATGTGTGCTTGGTGTGCTTCTACAACTATTTTTCATTGACATGCCCTCCTCTGCTATACATGAGGGAGTTTCACCTGTCCTCTTTCCCTGTGCTCATTCCTACAATTCATCTTTATCTCCCTATCCCCGTGTGATCATTTTACATGGCAGGCCCATGTCCTGTTACAGATCATTAACACAGCTTCAATACAGAATGTCAGGAATGAGATATCGCAACACTCAGCACTGCAGGTGCAGTGTTCTGTACTGTGTTTGGACCATATGCTTCACATTCATACTCCTCAACTGTCCAGATATTCCCAGTATGTCCATATGATTTCCTTATTAAATTAGTAGCTTTCTGCCATATCACTGGGATGATCTCTGCACTGATGGGACTCAATATTACATACATTTGAGTGCATACCACTCAGCTGTCTTGATTTATGCAGAATGTCCAGATTTTGTCTCATATTTCTGATATTTTCCTCATAACATTTTTTTTCTGGCAAATCATTGTCATGTCATTGCGGAGTGAAGTCAGAAACTAATGAGTGACATTTGAGTTTCAAACTTCATTCTCATCAGACAGTTCATGCTGTTGTACAACCTATTTATTCTATCAACTTTCTATGTTTGGAAATGCAATATTAAATATCTATCCCTATTTTGGGGCCTTTGTTCCCCCATTATGCATGCCTTTGTCCACATATCTTGCTCAAAGGGGTTGATAGGTATGGTTGAGTTTCATTCTACCACATGATTATGTGACATCTGTGTCAAATATGTCTCTATTTCTGGTTAAATGTCCTTGCATTATGTTGGTCTTTGTGGAGATATGTTGCAGTAAAAGATTCACAGCTATCTGTGAAGCCCTGGTTGTCAGTGCAGAATTCTGTACAAATCCACGTACCATAGGTGCTCTGTTTTATATGAAATTTATATCTGCATTTGCTTACATGATTTCCTGGCCAGCAAAACTGTAGCCAGCCATGAAACCTAGCTTAGGTGTGCCGCACCTCATTAATATGCATTGCATGCTATTGCATGCCCTTACCACGTTAATAACATACAAACTTCATGTAGGCTGTGCGTGAAGTGTACATAGAGTTTATTGAATCCTGGGGTTCATTTTGAAGACCAAAAAGTAAAGGTAGGGGGAATCTTCTACTTTAAAACTTTAGCAAGCTGCTTGCTACAAATGTAATAAACACCTTGCTACAGTTAATATGTTGCATACTGAGCACTTTGACACTTTAACTGTAACAGCAAATGCAATACCAGCATTTGTTAAAATAATGGCAAGTCATTAACAAATACCAGCATCATGCTCCATACCACTCAACAGTCCAGAATTTTGCAGATATTTTTGACTCATATTTTTGGTCTGTTCTTCATAAAATTTTGAAGTTTTCTGGCAAGTCATTGATGATAGAAGTCACTAAATAATGAAAGACATTTCAGTTTCAGACTTCATATCCTTCAGAAAATGAATGCTAACTCAAAAAACTTTTATTTTATTCTTTTCCCGGTTAGGGGTCGCCACAGTGGATCTCCTTGTCCACTCATGATTGGCAGTGGAGTTTTACAGTGTCGAGTTACCAGCCCAGTGCCCAATCTTCCACAGAAGGCACACACATGCCCACACTCACACCTAGGGCCAATTTAGAGTGTCCAATCCACCTGCAGTATGTCTCTGGGATGTGGGAAGTCATTGATGATAGAAGTCACTAAATAATGGAAGACATTTCAGTTTCAGACTTCATATCCTTCAGAAAATGAATGCTAACTCAAAAACTTTTATTTTATTCTTTTCCCGGTTAGGGGTCGCCACAGTGGATCTCCTTGTCCACTCATGATTGGCAGTGGAGTTTTACAGTGTCGAGTTACCAGCCCAGCACCCAACCTTTCACAGAAGGCACACACATGCCCACACTCACACCTAGGGCCAATTTAGAGTGTCCAATCCACCTGCAGTATGTCTCTGGGATGAAACCGGAGCATCTGGAGGAAACCCACACGACCACAGGGAGGACATGCAGACTCCGCACAGAAGGCACCCCAGCCGAGGATCGAACTGGAGAACTGCTTGCTGTGAGATGGCAATGCTAACCACTGCACCACCGTGGCCGCCCTAAAAACTTTTATTTTATTAACCTTCCAAATTTATATGAGGAATATTTAAAATTTGTCTCTAATTTTGAGGCTTTGTTCCTCTGTTATTTTTGGCTTTATCTAAAATTCTTCCACTAAGAGGTCAAAAGGCATTTTACACTCCAGCACCACTGGCACATGTTGATTGCTACCTCTGATAGTTTCAGAAAAAAAGAAAGGGGGCCTTCACCTTGAAGAGCAAAGGACAAAAAGTAAGAGTCAGCAAATAATGTCAGACTTTATAGTTTCATATTTCATATTGTTCAGAGGATGCACGTTTATGCAAAACATGTTATTCTGTTAACTTTTTAAATTAATTACAGTAGCACTTAAAAAAGTCCAAGGATTTTAGACATTTAGTTTTCCATTATTTTTATTTTTGTCCAGAATTCTGGGGTAAAGAAGTTGAGATATATGGTTATGGCTTGGGGCCAGTTAGGATAGGGCGAAGGAAGAGTGATCTAACAATGCTGATTGGCTAGTTGCACAGTATAACATTCATATCTGTACCAGCATTTCTGAATGATAGCATTGAAACTAACTCGGATAGCGCTTGCAGAGTGTGTGGTATAAGTTGTAACAAGTTGGTTGCTACAAATGTATCCACTCAAGAACTTAGAGATGAGTGGTGCTAGATCGTGAGGTGGCACAAATTGGCCCCCACAGTTGCTAAGGCTGGCCTGCATCTGCACAAAGTTAGCTGATTAGCCATACAGCTTGTCATGGTTTATATAATTTTGTATGTTTTACACTGCAGTGTATCACCATTAAGCTATACAAGCCTTGCTTACTCATGCAGTGCATTTTATATATATATATATATATATATATATATATATATATATATATATATATATATATATATATGTATATATATGAATCCCAGGTTGAATAAAGTTCAAGTTGAGCAATAATCAGTAATGGCATGTATATATAAATGAAGTGGTCAAAGGTAGAATCAGAGAAGCTGCAGCCAACTGGTATAGAAGATCAGGGGTAGTATATTACAGAAGAATGCCGAAGACGCTGAAAAATAAGGTGTACAAAACAGTGATATGACCAGTACTATTGTATGTCACAGAAACATGGGCAGTAAAGGCAGAGCAGTTGGAAAAGTTAGAGGTGATGGAGATGAAGTGCCTGAGATGGGTGTTAGGATGTATACTATGAGGCAGACAAAGACTTAAGGACATCAGTGCAGAAGCCAATGAGCTCTAATTGCAGAGAAGGTCAAAGAGAATAGATTACAGCAGTTTGGGCATATATGCAGAAAAGCAGAACACAATCTGATGAAGAAGATGTGGGAGAAACAGGAAGAAGGTAAGTGGAAACAAAGGCATTCAACAAAGAGGTGAATGGATTGTATGAGAGTAGACCTGCTACAGTCAGGCATGACTGTTGAAGAAGGTAGAAGAGTGGCACTGAATTGAATGAGGCAGAGACAGTTGACACGACATCCTGACCCCATGTAGGAAATGGGGAAAACAGAATTGATGATGATCATAATGGTTTTCTTTGGTGCTACTTAGGTCATGTAGGCCCACAGTCCAGTATTAGCAACATCTGCAGCAAACCAGCAATGCTGACTATTAAGAAATTTAAAGTAAGATATTGCAATCTAATATTCTGTGTTTACAGAATAGTGGCTAAAGTTGTATACTTCCACACCAATCACGTTGTATCAATCATTTCTGTGTTTTAGGAATGATGGAACAACATTTGCTCAGGTTGTGTACTGCTGCAAGGGCAAAAATACTTCCATTCTAGTTTGTTTGTTTGTGTCTTTCGGCTTTTCCCGGTTAGGGGTCGCCACAGCGGAACTCCGGTCCGCTAATGATTGGTAGTGGATTTTTACATACCGGGTTACCAGCCCTGACACACAACCTTCAATGAAGGCACACCCCATTCACATATGCCTCTACACAGAAGACGCTCTAGCTGAGAATCGAATGGGACAACGTCTTGCTATGAGGCGACAACGCTACCGCAGCACCATCACCGCAGTCTTACTAGAATGGAAAAATACTTCCATTCTAGTAGTAAATGTAAATAAAATCTTATTACATGGACCAGCAGTGGCCAACATTAGAAATTTTGAAAGTCTGCATACCTTTAATTAATTAATTAATTAATTAATTGTTAATTAGAGATGACTATTTCACTAAGCAAAGCAATTCTATAATGCTAATTGTCATCATCTGTACTTACTGCAGATAAATATTGTAACTTGTTTGCAAATTCCAATTTCTCTATTTATATAATCAACAAGTGCTTCATAGGTGTATTACTAAAATAACCCTCCTAACGTACCCCATCAGTTTAGATGCACGTTACAAGGGTATGGAATTGGATTGGATAGCACGGCTAGAGTTACAAAGGGCCTAGTGGTGATTAGCTTTGTATATAACTATGAACCTATGAACCTACATACAAACAAACATACATAAATACATTTGTGAATTTTTGTCTGTTTGACTACTGTATGGGTGAGATGGTCTGATGATGTTTTCCACATATTACATTGGCTTTGAAGAAGTAGTACTTTTAAATAGGAAATGTATAATGTTTTAGGATATACTACAATGTTTTACATAAAATGCTCACTGTTATAGATATATTTTATACATATATAAAGTAATAAGTAAATGTACATAGAGATTTCTAAAGAGAGCATGTAATATGTGTGTGTGTACATATATTATCATGACAGGCTTCTTTAAAGGTATATATGATGTTCGTTATTAACCAGCACTATAATACGGGCAAGTAATTTAACTTAATATGTTAAGAAGGTAGCCAAGTAATTTAACTTATTTCATGAATAACATAGATGTGTTTTCATTTCAGATGCAGATTTTAGTACACTTTCTGTTTGAATTTCTTTGTGGCTAGTGAACAGAGTATGTTTTGTCTCTTTGATATACAAAGGAGAAGAATTAACCTTTGTCTCTAAAACTTATTCATAAGCTGTTTATGGTACATATTTTTTAGCTTTAATTTAATGCCTTTCAGAGGTGAGACCCTATACCATTTGTGAAACTGTTCAATTTGGCTAAGTTTTGGCAATGCCTTTACAGCTTATTCAAAGTCAGGTCTGACCTATGTGAGCACTTAATTTTCATTGCCTGTAACAAAGCAAGTTTGCTCTCAGATGGCAATACTTTCTTTTGGAAGGCCTTGTTCAGAACTTTAGTAGGTATTAAGTGTAACAAATAGTGGTATTTCTGTGTGTGTGTGGTTAAGCCAGCCAGCAGTATTCATCTAGAAATTTTAGTTGTTTTTCAAGTTGTGATAAGTGCATGTCCAAGCAAATGTGTAAGGTAATGATTGATAAGCTATACTCTGGTTTTGGGATAACAACATTCCTATTCCAATAGCTATTACATGGCAAAGAAACTGGAGAAAAAATGAGAAGGGGCAGGTAAGATATCCTGAGACAGAGGATTATCTAGATAAGAACTTAACTGACTGTCTTTGAAGGCATGAGTGAAAAAATTAACACTTAGTCTAACATGAAGTTTCAGTATTTCATTTCAACTACTTTTGGATTTACATTATTTTGTGGATCTTAGATTTGGACCAGAGTAGTACAAATAGCATTTTGGGGGTAAAAAGACTGTGGTCCCTGATTTTTAAGTGTTAATTTTTAGTTGGTGGTGGTAGCTGTGACAGGGTATAATAAAAACTGTCATGCAATGTTTTGTACTAGTTGTAAACATAAGCTTCAATACATAGCATATGACCTGTGTACGTTACTATATAAGAGTGACAGGAGAAGTAAACTCAGAACAGACCCCATTGTGTACCTCTAGTAAAGATAACCAAAACCAAGGTAACCTAAGAAGGCTAAGCAATAATGCTCTTGGACAGCGCTCTCAATAACACACAAATTTTATTAAGAGAAAACAGAGTAAAAATCCTACATTAACATCAGCATTACGTTTTGATTTAAACACTTCCTCAGATGTGAGCTAATAAAGTCAAAGTCCAACTTTATACATCAGTTTCATATTAATTAACCTATCACAGTTGTGTACTCTGAATCAATTGATTCCTAATTAAATACTTTTAAAAAAATATTTATTAAGGTCTCACTGTGCCTTTTGAAACAATGTATATCACATTTCTGAATGCTGAAAGCATGATCCATATGTGAATGTAGGTTGAAAATACCATCACATAAAAAGAAAGCTAAAATGTGCATTTAAAAAAATATATAAAAGGATCTTAAATACAAATTAAAATAACAAAGACAATGAGACCTTAATATCTATTTTTTAAAATAATTTAATTAGTAAAAGCAAAATGTAAACCCCAGCAAAGCTAGAACTTCCACTGAGTGACCTGCCAAACCTCTTGTATCAGAAGCACATGGGATATATGCAAATGAACCTTATGAACATCAGGTATTTCAGCTAATTGGCAATTCTGAATGCCCATGACTTGCTTCATCATTTTAATGGACAATTTCAGGCCAATAAAGCCAAATCCCACTAGCTGTGGATATACATATTTCGGCCTTGTTATGACCTCGTCAACACAGAACAAGCAGAGTGTTTGACTAAACATTAGAAACACAGGGCTGTTATACCCAGTTGATGTCCATTATCTTTAGGGTCACTGCAAAAATATCCGAAACAACAAACTAAAACAATGAGTGAGAAGGTCACTGAAAAACCAATCAGTAAAAACAAAATGAAAACTCCAGCAAAGCTAGAACTTCCACTGAGTGACCACCCAAACCTGTTGTATCAGAGGCACATGGGATATATGCCAATGATCCTTATGAATATCAGGTGTTTCAGCTAATTGGCAATTCTGAATGCCCATGACTTGTTTCATCATTGTAATGGACAATTTCAGGGCAATAAAGCCAAACCCCACTAGCTGTGGATATGCATATTTTGGCCTTGTTATGACCTCATCAGAACAGCACAAACAGTGTTTGACTAAGCATTAGAAACATAGGGCTGTTATACTTAGCTCATGTCCGTTATCTTTAGGGTCACTGCAAAAATACCCCAAACAATAAACTAAAACAATGAGTGAGAAGGTCACTGAAAAACCAATCAGTAAAAACAAAATGAAAACTCCAGCAAAGCTAGAACTTCCACTGAGTGACCTCCCAAACCTCTTGTATTCGAGGCACATAGGATATATGCAAATGATCCTTATGAACATCAGGTGTTTCAGTTCATTGGCAATTCTGAATGCCCATGACTTGTTTCATCATTTTAATGGACCAATTTCATAGCAATAAAGCCAAACCCTACTAGCTGTGGACATGCATATTTTGACCTTGTTATGACCTCATCAGAACAGCACAAACAGAGTCTTTGACTAATCATTAGAAACACAGGGCTGTTATACCCAGCTCATGTCCATTATCTTTAGGGTCACTGCAAAAATACCCCAAACAACAAACTAAAACAATGAGTGATAAGGTCACTGAAAAATCAGTCAGTAAAAACAAAATGAAAACTCCAGCAAAGCTAGAATTTCCACTGAGTGACCTCCCAAACCTCTTGTATTAGAGGCACATGGGATATATGCAAATGATCCTTATGAACATCAGGTGTTTCAGCTAATTGCAATTCTGAATGGCCATGATTTGTTTTGTCATTTTAATGGACAATTTCAGGCCAATAAAGCCAAACCCCACTAGCTGTGGATATGCATATTTCGGCATTGTAATTGCCAATTAGCTGAAATACCTGATGTTCATAAGGATCATTTGCATATATCCCATGTGCCTCTGATACAAGAGGTTTGGGAGGTCACTCAGTTCTAGCTTGGCTGGAGTTTTCATTTTGTTTTTACTGATTGTTTTTTCAGTGACCTTCTCACTCATTGTTTTAGTTTGTTGCTTGGGATATTTTTGCAATGACCCTAAAGATAATGGACATCAGCTGGGTATAACAGCCCTGTGTTTCTAATTGTTAGTCAAACACTCTACTTGTGTTGTGCTGATGAGGTCATAATAAGGCTGAAATATGCATATACACAGCTAGTGGCATTTGGCTTTATTGTCCTGAATTGTTCATTAAAATGACAAAACAAGTTATGCGAATTCTGAATTGTCAGCTGAAACACCTGATGCTCATAAGGATCATTTGCATATATCCCATGTGCTTCTAGTACAAGAGGTTTGGGAGGTCACTCAGTGGAAGTTCTAGCTTTGCTGGAATTCTCATTTTGTTTTTACTGATTGGTTTTTCAGTGACCTTCTCACTCATTGTAAAAGTGTTTAATTAGGAATCAATTGATTCAGAATACATGACTTGGTTTTGGTTGCTGTTTGGTGACTTTGTGGACTTTTTCTATTAAAGATACCTACTTCTGAAATTGCAGTCTTGGAGTATAATTGTAATGTTCTATTTAATGTTCATGTAGCTTTAAACTTGAGTCATTGAATTTGTTCCTAAATGGAATCTGTTTATTTAGCAGGAGTATGATCAGCTGTTTTAAAAACTTTAATCATATCGAGAAAATGCTAGCATTTGATCTCTCATTGTTCATAAAGGGAAAAAATGGTATTTGTCACTGAATATGCAGCTGTTCATGCACTAAAATCATGGTGAAACCTGTATTGATGGGTATGCAATTCATATTTATTTATTTATATGGTGAAATTTGCTTCCATTTGATTGTTTTTTCAAATACTTTTGTGAGATTTCAGGGATTTGGTATTGGCTTCACTTCCCTTGTTCTACCTTACTGATAACCCCATCCTTGCCATTGCCCTAAACCTTAACACTACACATTAGCTTACAAAACACACTTTCTATAACTGTACCACAACATGAGACCCTCGTGTACACACTTCAGATACACATGTGCACACAATACTACATCTATCCTTTACCTAACCTTTATTCTAAGTTTTATCCACTAACAATTGCTAACCTACTCCTACTCCTAATGTCAAAGTGTTTGATATGTCTGAAAGCTTTGACATTAACAAGAAAAAAAAAACTTTGTGCAAGCATACCTCACACAACTCAGGAAAAGTTGATGCACACGGAACTGACATTTCCAGCAATGAAACACAAATGCCCTAATCAATAAACACTTCAATTAACTCTGTCAGTAAAAGCCATTTGCAAAGTGTGCAACTATATGTGTGTGTGTGTATGTTTATATCTAAGCGTGTGTGTGTGTGTGTGTGTGTGTGTGTGTGTGTGTGTGTGTGTGTGTGTGTGTGCGCGCACGTGTGTGTGTGTGTGTGTGTGTGTGTGTGTGTGTGTTTCTGAGATTTGATCATGGCACACTTTTATCACATGCCACTGTTTTTGGTAATTTTTGTTGGTGGTGTAACAACCATATTATAGTTGAATTGCAACAGTTGTGCAAGTGTATTTAATTTCTGAAAGTGGAAGTAAAGCACAATGTAAAACAAAGATTGTGGCTGTATTTTTAGTGATCACAAATATAATGCCTTTCTTTATTTGTGATCTCTTTAATTCAATGTCTTTTTTTAGATGAAAATGATTGTCGATAAACTGGTTTGACATATTTACTGTTAATCAATGTTCGTCTATCTAAGGAAATGCAATCTTTATATATATGTATATGTATGTATATATATATATATATATATATATATATATATATATATATATATATATATATATATATATATATATATATATATATACACACACACGTATGTGTATGTATCATGATTTCATAAAGACATATTTCCATTTAATTGGTGCTGTTTTTGCCCAAATATTTATCATTAATTCTTTGAATCTTACCACATTATTATGTTTGCAGTGCATGTGCATTTGTCATTCAGTATCTGGAATATATGGATTATTTATTTTGTCAGTGTCCAAACCCATACTGAATATTGGTTAAGATTGCTGTTCTTTTAAAGAAAACATTTAAATCATTTAAGAACATCTTTGTGATGTCCATTCCAAGAAGTTACTAACCTAATTAAAAGTGTATGTAAATACATATCATTCTGGCAATATATATATATATATATATATATATATATATATATATATCTATGATGAAGTTTTGTGTTTTTAATTTGCTTGTTTCAAATGGAAAAGGTTAGTGTCTATGTGCCACAGACTTGAATAAAGTTAACAACAATAGCTTTCCCATTGATTTGTTACACATTTATGGCTGGCACTAACCCTGCAGTATTTTTTAATCATACATAATATCTAAAGATATAACCAAAAATCATAGGATTTGATGAGAGTGGTCCATCCTTGGTAACCCTGTAGGGCTCAGCTTGATGGCTTTAGGACCACTCAGCAAACAAACCATCACCAGCTGATAAGCACTTATACCTCTCTTATCTTGCACAGTGCTGCTGTCTGTCTTCAGATCTTCACTGATGCATAAGGACCTTGGATAATCATTAAAATGGCCCCCAAATGCCTCTTTTATTAAAAAAAATATTAAAAAGAGTAGTGAGTGTTTTATTTTGCATCATTTTCATGTTTACTGATAAAATAACTTCTTATTTATTTTTTTCTACCTAGCTTTGAAAATTTCTATAGAATATTTCAGTCATAAATTAACTTCTGATATTGGAATAGGCCCTTATTGCCTTTTGATATTTTTGGAAGGTGTTCTACATTAACTAGGGCAGGTAACATTTAACCTTTTTTCGATATTTCTCTTTATCTCTGAACTCTTCTTTATTCAGTTTAGGCCATTTTATAGCAACAAAAAAGTTTTTTGTTATATTTGTTTCAAGTCATGTTATTTTTCTGCTTACAGATATTTTTCTGCCATTTGTAAAGTTTTAGCATTTGTTCCTCTACCTTTCTTCAGAGAAACTACATTATTTGTTAATATTATTAAACTTTTTGCTGATTGTTACTGCTCCTGAAAGGATACTTTGTTTAATCGTGGACCATAAGTTTCATACGTTACCTATGAAGAAAAAATTCCTTCCGCAAGAGAGGCATGATAACTGTGCAATTTGATTGGGAAAAGAGTCGTATCCCCTTTACATGTGAAATCTGTGCTTAGTTCTCTTTTTTCTATACTCCACCTTTGGAATGACAGATTACAAATTTACATATACAAAATATGTTCCCTACTGGATCACTGCCCTAAGCTGTATGGGCTATATCCTGCCAAGGATATAACAACTGCCAAAAAAAAAAAATGCTTCCACAAGCTGTGCGGTAAACTAAATGCACTTTAGATTCTGAAGAAGCCTAGTGGGATAAGATGAAAGAGCTGAGTCTAATCAAAGGTTTTGATGGTGTCCATTGCATGTTTCCTTTTTTAAACACCTTTACTGAATTATCACTTGTGACATAGGCAAATTTGCATTTATACAAAAATAATCAAACTGTATTAACAAATTAACATTAACAAACATTGTACCTCACATATATTGCTATATAACCTAAGCAACATTATATAAATTATTCAGTTCCTGACCCTTTTTTTAAAACAAGAAACATCTTTACTAAACCATCACTTACGACACAAACAATCATGCATTTATATAAGTGAAAACAAACCACATGGACAGAATCCTAGTTGCAAGCATTTCACATCACAAACCATACTGGCACACTCTCAGCTGAAAATATTAAACATCACTTGTAATCTACCAAATCGTTTTCAGTCAAACATTACATAGTTCATTTAAGTCCTGCTTTCTTTTAAACCTCATTCCTTCCCCATATGTATTGTTCTCACAATTCCCATTTTTCCTAGGTAGTTTGCTACTACCCTTTTCTAAAGATCTAAATTCTAGTTGTTTTATCTCTGTTACTATACTTACTATTTCTAATATAGTTGGTTTAGATTTTGATTTCCATTTTTTAGTAATTTATTTTTTGGCAGCCACCATAATTAGACACAGCAAGGCCTTACCATGTCTAGGCAATTCTGATTCCGTATCATAGCTCAGAAAAATCATCCCCCTCATTGCACGTTTTGATTGTTTTTTTAAGAATATAACAACAGGGCACCTTTCATGCTCAAACTCCTGTACAGCTCAAGGAGAAAAACATAAAGTTAGAAGTTAGGGAATGAAACCTTCAGAACTTTCTTATGGTGAAACTATGCTCTTACTATGAAACTATGCTGTTCCTGTGAACTTTGAAAGACTGAGAGCTGGATTGCACTTCTTCAAGGCTGAGCAGACAAGTGCCCTGTTGTGGAAACCTTCCACTTCATCAATATTTATGCCAGACGTAATTATTTAAGGTTAGGAATGGTGGTTTTAGTAGTTATCACTAAAACATTTTTACCTGACACTTTTATTTTCAGATTGTGTTCCCTGTTGTAAAATTCCTTTAAAAATATACTTTTTTTGTGAGAAAAAGGTTTTGTCAAAAACTGTAGCTAGGGGCTAGTACTTGAGGTTTTTGGGATTGTTATTAAGAATTTTACCTCAAAATAAAAAAAAACAAAATTCCAGTCAGACTGTGTCACTGACTCTCCAAGGCTCTGCTACCTGCTTGTTAAGCTTTTGGTTTGTTAGGACATGGACCAGTCTTCAGGGCTGTTTGATTCTTCTCTCCCCAGTCAACAAAATTCTTTGATATTGAACTGGGCTTTATCTTTCCCTCAGCCACCAATTAGTGACTCCCGTGTATCTATGTCTTGTTCCTCAGACCAATCAGTGATCTGTCTAAGTCTCTCTGGTGATGCTCCTCAAGATGACAGGAGATAGGCATGCAAACATCTTATTTCCTGTAATAGTACAGACTTCTGCTTGTTCTGTTATAGCTGAGTCATAGCTTTGTGCTGAGGTTACCATAATATTATAATCCTCAATGTGTTAATGCTGAGACAGGGTCCCAACCCTGTAGTGTCTGAGATGAATTATGAGAACTATATAGAGGCTTTCTATGGAACCCAATAGTGCACTTTTGACATCTTTTCTCTTCTTTCTCCATTCCATAAAGAATAGAGGATAGAGAGTTCACCTATACTTCCCAATCCAGGACATCAAGGTTTTCTTCACTAGTCTCAATGTTTTTAGCTACAGCCTTGAAGTTACCAGCATTGAGTAATATGGTATTGAAGTCTGTATCATCTATCAAAGCTCTGTTTTAGCATTGTTTGTCTCTGTTCTGATACTGATGACTTTGACATTGGCACTCTCATCCTTGATGTTGACACCTGGGTTGTTTCTCATTTTCAAGCCTTCATTACATTCAGGGATTATGTATTTGGAGCAGCTCTCACAGTCTTAAATAACAATGTCTAAGAATATGACTGGAGCTGCTTTGGTGCCAATGGAAGTATTGATGCAGGTCTGAATTCTGAGGCAGCATTTATCCTGACTGCGCCTTCTACCATCTCAGGTCATACACTGTGATGGTGCCAGCTTTATATGCTGCTCCATATAGGTATATTGGTGAGTCTCTAACCCTATGAGTTGTCAATCAAAGCAGACAGATCCAAGCACTTCAGTAGCTCACTTAGATCATTTTAGCTCTAAAAATAATGTTTTTTTTCTTCTTTTTCTGACTCTCCTCTTTCAATGGTGGATACCAAGGCAATGTGCAAGACAAAACATACAGATTCTCCTACAGTCTCTCACAACTAATTTAGGCAATGGAAAGCACAATGACTACCCTGCATTCCATGCTGATGTCCCTGAATTTAGGAGGTCATGAGGATAATGTGTCAGAAAGGGGCATGGATAACTAAGCCCATGTCCATCTTACAGCAGCTGCTACAGAAGGTGTTTGAGTCTACCTGACAGTGTACCTGGGTGATCACTCCATTCCCTAATATTCTGAAGTGCAGCATGGTAGATCTCAAACACAATAGCCCCAGTTCATAAAATATAAATCCAATCCTGTGCACTCTGGTAGATCTCAAACGCAATAGCCCCAGTTCATAAAATATAAATCCAATCCTGTGCACTCTGGTAGATCTCAAACACAATAGCCCCAGTTCATAAAATATAAATCCAATCCTGTGCACTCTGGTAGATCTCAAACACAATAGCCCCAGTTCATAAAATATAAATCCAATGCTGTGCACCCTGGTAGATCTCAAACACAATAGCCCCAGTTCATAAAATATAAATCCAATCCTGTGCACTCTGGAAGATCTCAAACACAATAGCCGCAGTTCATAAAATATAATCCAAACCTGTGCATCTGGTAGATCTCAAACACAATAGCCCTAGTTCTAAAATATAAATCCAATCCTGTACACTCTGCTAGATCTGAAACACAATAGCGCCAGTTCATAAAATATAAATCAAATCCTGTGCACTCTGGTAGATCTCAAACACAATAGCCCCAGTTCATAAAATATAGATCCAATCCTGTGCACTCTGGTAGATCTCAAACACAATAGCCCCAGTTCATAAAATATAAATCCCATCCTGTGCACTCTGGTAGATCTCAAACACAATAGCCCCAGTTCATAAAATAAAAATCCAATCCGGTACACTCTGGTACATCTCAAACACAATAGCCCCAGTTCATAAAATATGAATCCAATCCCGTGCACTCTGGTAGATCTCAAACGCAATAGTCCAAGTTCATAAAATATAAATCCAATCCTGTGCACTCTGGTAGCTCTCAAACGCAAAAGCCCCAGTTCATAAAATATACATCCAATCCTGTGCACTCTGGTAGATCTCAAACGCAATATTCCAAGTTCACAAAATATAAATCCAATCCTGTGCACTCTGTTACATCTCAACCACAATAGCCCCAGTTCATAAAATATAAATCCAATCCTGTGCACTCTGGTAGATCTCAAACACAATAGCCCCAGTTCATAAAATATAAATCCAATCCTGTGCACTCTGGTAGATCTCAAACACAAACGCCCCAGTTCATAAAATATAAATCCAATCCTGTGCACTCTGGTAGATCTCAAACACAGTAGCCCCAGTTCGTAAAATATAAATCCAATCCTGTACACTCTGTTAGATCTCAAACACAGTAGCAACAGTTCATAAAATATAAATCCAGTCCTGTGCACTCTGGAAGATCTCAAACATAATAGCCTCAGTTCATAAAATATAAATCCAATCTTGTGCACTCTGGTAGATCTCAAACACAATAACCCCAGTTCATAAAATATAAATCCAATCCTGTGCACTCTGGTAGATCTCAAACACAATAGCCCCAGTTCATAAAATATAAATCCAATCCTGTGCACTCTGGTAGATCTCAAACACAATAGCCCCAGTTCATAAAATATAAATCCAATCCTGTGCATTCTGGTAGATCTCAAACACAATAGCCCCAGTTCATAAAATATAAATCCAATCCTGTTCACTCTGGTAGATCTCAAACACAATAGCCCCAGTTCATAAAATATAAATCCAATCCTGTGCACTCTGGTAGATCTCAAACACAATAGCCCCAGTTCATAAAATATAAATCCAATCCTGTACACTCTGGTACATCTCAAACACAACAGCCCCAGTTCATAAAATATGAATCCAATCCCGTGCACTCTGGTAGATCTCAAACGCAATAGTCCCAGTTCATAAAATATAAATCCAATCCTGTGCACTCTGGTAGCTCTCAAACGCAATAGCCCCAGTTCATAAAATATACATCCAATCCTGTGCACTCCGGTAGATCTCAAACGCAATATTCCAAGTTCACAAAATATAAATCCAATCCTGTGCACTCTGGTAGATCTCAAACTCAATAGCTCCAGTTCATAAAATATAATTCCAATCCTGTGCACTCTGTTAGATCTCAACCACAATAGCCCCAGTTCATAAAATATAAATCCAATCCTGTGCACTCTGGTAGATCTCAAACACAAAAGCCCCAGTTCATAAAATATAAATCCAATCCTGTGCACTCTGGTAGATCTCAAACACAGTAGCCCCAGTTCGTAAAATATAAATCCAATCCTGTACACTCTGTTAGATCTCAAACACAGTAGCAACAGTTCATAAAATATAAATCCAGTCCTGTGCACTCTGGAAGATCTCAAACATAATAGCCTCAGTTCATAAAATATAAATCCAATCTTGTGCACTCTGGTAGATCTCAAACACAATAACCCCAGTTCATAAAATATAAATCCAATCCTGGGCACTCTGGTAGATCTCAAACACAATAGCCCCAGTTCATAAAATATAAATCCAATCCTGTGCACTCTGGTAGATCTCAAACACAATAGCCCCAGTTCATAAAATATAAATCCAATCCTGTGCACTCTGGTAGATCTCAAACACAATAGCCCCAGTTCATAAAATATAAATCCAATCCTGTTCACTCGGGTAGATCTCAAACACAATAGCCCCAGTTCATAAAATATAAATCCAATCCTGTGCACTCTGGTAGATCTCAAACACAATAGCCCCAGTTCATAAAATATAAATCCAATCCTGTGCACTCTGGTAGATCTCAAACATAATAGCCCCAGTTCATAAAATATAAATCCAATACTGTGCGCCCTGATAGATCTCAAACACAATAGCCCCAGTTCATAAAATATAAATCCAATTCTGTGCACTCTGGTAGATCTCAAACGCAATAGCCCCAGTTCAGAAAATATAAATCCAATCCTGTGCACTCTGGTAGATCTCAAACGCAATAGCCCAGTTCATAAAATATAAATCCAATCCTGTGCACTCTGGTTGATCTCAAATGCAATAGTCCCAGTTCAAAAAATATAAATCCAATCCTGTGCACTCTGGTAGATCTCAAACGCAATAGTCCCAGTTCATAAAATATAAATCCAATCCTGTGCATTCTGGTAGATCTCAAACGCAATAGCCCCAGTTCATAAAATATAAATCCAATCCTGTGCACGCTGGTAGATCTCAAACACAATATCCCCAGTTCATAAAATAAAAATCCAATCCTGTGCACTCTGGTATATCTCAAACGCAATAGTCCCAGTTCATAAAATATAAATCCAATCCTGTGCACTCTGGTAGATCTTAATTGCAATAGCCCCAGTTCATAAAATATAAATCCAATCCTGTGCACTCTGGTAGATCTCAAATACAATAGCCCCAGTTCATAAAATATAAATCCAGTCCTGTGCACACTGGCAGATCCCAAAAAGAATAGCCCCAGTTCATAATATATAAATCCAATCCTGTGCACTCTGGTAGATCTCAAACACATTAGCCCCAGTTCTTAAAATATAAATCCAATCCTGTGCACTCTGGTAGATCTCAAACACAATAGCCCCAGTTCATAAAATATAAATCCAATCCTGTGCACTCTGGTAGATCTCAAACACAATAGCCCCAGTTCATAAAATATAAATCCAATCCTGTGCACTCTGGTAGATCTCAAACACAATAGCCCCAGTTCAAAAAATATAAATCCAATGCTGTGCACCCTGGTAGATCTCAAACACAATAGCCCCAGTTCTTAAAATATAAATCCAATCCTGTGCACTCTGGTAGATCTCAAACACAATACCCCCAGTTCATAAAATATAAATCCAATCCTGTGCACTCTGGTATATCTCAAACACAATAGCCCCAGTTCATAAAATATAAATCCAATCCTGTGCACTCTGGTAGATCTCAAACACAATAGCCCCATTTCATAAAACATAAATGCAATCCTGTGCACTCTGGTAGACCTCAAACACAATAGCCCCAGTTCATAAAATATAAATCCAATCCTGTGCACTCTGGTAGATCTCAAACACAATAACCCCAGTTCATAAAACATAAATCCAATCCTGTGCACTCTGGTAGATCTCAAACACAATAGCCACAGTTAATAAAATATAAATCCAATCCTGTGCACTCTGGTAGATCTCAAACACAATAGCCCCAGTTCATAAAATATAAATCCAATCCTGTGCACTCTGGTAGATCTCAAACACAATAGCCCCCAGTTCATAAAATATAAATCCATTGCTGTGCACCCTGGTAGATCTCAAACACAATAGCCGCAGTTCTTAAAATATAAATCCAATGCTGTGCACTCTGGTAGATCTCAAACACAATAGCCCCAGTTCATAAAATATAAATCCAATCCTGTGCACTCTGGTAGATCTCAAACACAATAGCCCCAGTTCATAAAATATAAATCCAATCCTGTGCACTCTGGCAGATCTCAAACACAATAGCCCCAGTACATAAAAAATAAATCCAATCCTGTGCACTCTGGTAGATCTCAGACACAATAGCCCCAGCTCATAAAATATGGATCCAATCCTGTGCTCTCTGGTAGATCTCAAACACAATAGCCCCAGTTCATAAAATATAGATCCAATCCTGTGCACTCTGGTAGATCTTAATCACAATAGCCCCAGTTCATAAAATATATATCCAATCCTGTGCACTCCGGTAGATCTCAAACACAATAGCCCCAGTTCATAAAATATAAATCCAGTCCTGTGCACTCTGGTACATCTCAAACACAATAGCCACAGTTCATAAAATATAAAGCCAATCCTGTGCACTCTGGTAGATCTCAAACACAATAGCCTGAGTTCATAAAATATAAGTCCAATCTTGTGCACTCTAGTAGATCTCAAACACAATATCCCCAGTTCATAAAATATAAATCCAATCCTGTGCACTCTGGTAGATCTCAAACACAATAGCCCCAGTTCATAAAATATAAATCCAATCCTGTGCACTCTGGTAGATCTCAAACACAATAGCCCCCAGTTCATAAAATATAAATCCAATGCTGTGCACCCTGGTAGATCTCAAACACAATAGCCGCAGTTCTTAAAATATAAATCCAATGCTCTGCACTCTGGTAGATCTCAAACACAATAGCCCCAGTTCATAAAATATAAATCCAATCCTGTGCACTCTGGTAAATCTCAAACACAATAGCCCCAGTTCATAAAATATAAATCCAATCCTGTGCACTCTTGTAGATCTCAAACACAATAGCCCCAGGTCATAAAATATAGATCCAATCCTGTGCACTCTGGTAGATCTTAATCACAATAGCCCCAGTTCATAAAATATATATCCAATCCTGTGCACTCCGGTAGATCTCAAACACAATAGCCCCAGTTCATAAAATATAAATCCAGTCCTGTGCACTCTGGTACATCTCAAACACAATAGCCACAGTTCATAAAATATAAATCCAATCCTGTGCACTCTGGTAGATCTCAAACACAATACGCCCAGTTCATAAAATATAAATCCAATCCTGTGCACTCTGGTAGATCTCAAACACAATAGGCCCAGTTCATAAAATATAAATCCAATCCTGTGCACTCTGGTAAATCTCAAACACAATAGCCCCAGTTCATAAAATATAAATCCAATCCTGTGCACTCTTGTAGATCTCAAACACAATAGCCCCAGTTCATAAAATATAAATCCAATCCTGTGCACTCTGGTAGATCTCAAACACAATAGCCCCATTTCATAAAATATAAATGCAATCCTGTGCACTCTGGTAGACCTCAAACACAATAGCCCCAGTTCATAAAATATAAATCCAATCCTGTGCACTCTGGTAGATCTCAAACACAATAACCCCAGTTCATAAAACATAAATCCAATCCTGTGCACTCTGGTAGATCTCAAACACAATAGCCACAGTTAATAAAATATAAATCCAATCCTGTGCAATCTGGTAGATCTCAAGCACAATAGCCTGAGTTCATAAAATATAAGTCCAATCTTGTGCACTCTAGTAGATCTCAAACACAATATCCCCAGTTCATAAAATATAAATCCAATCCTGTGCACTCTGGTAGATCTCAAACACAATAGCCCCAGTTCATAAAATATAAATCCAATCCTGTGCACTCTGGTAGATCTCAAACACAATAGCCCCCAGTTCATAAAATATAAATCCAATGCTGTGCACCCTGGTAGATCTCAAACACAATAGCCGCAGTTCTTAAAATATAAATCCAATGCTGTGCACTCTGGTAGATCTCAAACACAATAGCCCCAGTTCATAAAATATAAATCCAATCCTGTGCACTCTGGTAGATCTCAAACACAATAGCCCCAGTTCATAAAATATAAATCCAATCCTGTGCACTCTGGCAGATCTCAAACACAATAGTCCCAGTACATAAAAAATAAATCCAATCCTGTGCACTCTGGTAGATCTCAGACACAATTGCCCCAGCTCATAAAATATGGCTCCAATCCTGTGCTCTCTGGTAGATCTCAAACACAATAGCCCTAGTTCATAAAATATAGATCCAATCCTGTGCACTCTGGTAGATCTTAATCACAATAGCCCCAGTTCATAAAATATATATCCAATCCTGTGCACTCCGGTAGATCTCAAACACAATAGCCCCAGTTCATAAAATATAAATCCAGTCCTGTGCACTCTGGTACATCTCAAACACAATAGCCACAGTTCATAAAATATAAATCCAATCCTGTGCACTCTGGTAGATCTCAAACACAATAGGCCCAGTTCATAAAATATAAATCCAATCCTGTGCACTCTGGTAGATTTCAAACACAATAGGCCCAGTTCATAAAATATAAATCCAATCCTGTGCAATCTGGTAAATCTCAAACACAATAGCCCCAGTTCATAAAATATAAATCCAATCCTGTGCACTCTTGTAGATCTCAAACACAATAGCCCCAGTTCATAAAATATAAATCCAATCCTGTGCACTCTGGTAGATCTCGAACACAATAGCCCGAGTTCATAAAATATAAATCCAATCCTGTGCACTCTGGTAGATCTCAAACACAATAGCCCCAGTTCATAAAACATAAATCCAATCCTGTGCACTCTGGTAGATCTCAAACACAACAGGCCCAGTTCATAAAATAAAAATCCAATCCTGTGCACTCTGCTAGATCTCAAACAAAATAGCCCCAGTTCATAAAATATCAATCCAATCCTGTGCACTCTGGTAGATCTCAAACACAATAGCCCCAGTTCATAAAATATAAATCCAATCCTGTGCACTCTGGTAGATCTCAAACGCAATAGCCCCAGTTCATAAAATATAATTCCAATCCTGTGCACTCTGGTAGATCTCAAACACAATAGCCCCAGTTCATAAAATATAAATCCAATCCTGTGCACTCTGGTAGATCTCAAACACAATAGCCCCAGTTCATAAAACATAAATCCAATCCTGTGCACTCTGGTACATCTCAAACACAAAAGCCTCTTTTCATAAAATATAAATCCAATCCTGTACACTCTGGTACATCTCAAACACAATAGCCCCAGTTCATAAAATATAAATCCAATCCTGTACACTCTGGTAGATCTCAAACACAACAGCCCCAGTTCATAAAATATAAATCCATTCCTGTGCACTCTAGTAGATCTCAAACACTATAGCCCCATTTCATAAAATATAAATGCAATCCTGTGCACCCTGGTAGACCTCAAACACAATAGCCCCAGTTCATAAAATATAAATCCAATCCTGTGCACTCTGGTAGATCTCAAACACAATAACCCCAGTTCATAAAACATAAATCCAATCCTGTGCACTCTGGTAGATCTCAAACACAATAGCCACAGTTAATAAAATATAAATCCAATCCTGTGCACTCTGGTAGATCTCAACCACAATAGCCCCAGTTCATAAAATATAAGTCCAATCTTGTGCACTCTAGTAGATCTCAAACACAATATCCCCAGTTCATAAAATATAAATCCAATCCTGTGCACTCTGGTAGATCTCAAACACAATAGCCCCAGTTCATAAAATATAAATCCAATCCTGTGCACTCTGGTAGATCTCAAACACAATAGCCCCCAGTTCATAAAATATAAATCCAATGCTGTCCACCCTGGTAGATCCCAAACACAATAGCCCAGTTCTTAAAATATAAATCCAATGCTGTGCACTCTGGTAGATCTCAAACACAATAGCCCCAGTTCATAAAATATAAATCCAATCCTGTGCACTCTGGTAGATCTCAAACACAATAGCCCCAGTTCATAAAATATAAATCCAATCCTGTGCACTCTGGCAGATCTCAAACACAATAGCCCCAGTACATAAAATATAAATCTAATCCTGTGCACTCTGGTAGATCTCAGACACAATAGCCCCAGTTCATAAAATATGGATCCAATCCTGTGCTCTCTGGTAGATCTCAAATACAATAGCCCCAGTTCATAAAATATAGATCCAATCCTGTGCACTCTGGTAGATCTCAATCACAATAGCCCCAGTTCATAAAATATATGTCCAATCCTGTGCACTCTGGTAGATCTCAAACACAATAGGCCCAATTCATAAAATATAAATCCAATCCTGTGCACTCTGGTAGATCTCAAACACAATAGCCCCAGTTCATAAAATATAAATCCAATCCTGTGCACTCTTGTAGATCTCAAACAAAATAGCCCCAGTTAATTTAATATAAATCCAATCCTGTGCACTCTGGTAGATCTCGAACACAATAGCCCGAGTTCATAAAATATAAATCCAATCCTGTGCACTCTGGTAGATCTCAAACACAATAGCCCCAGTTCATAAAACATAAATCCAATCCTGTGCACTCTGGTAGATCTCAAACACAACAGGCCCAGTTCATAAAATAAAAATCCAATCCTGTGCACTCTGCTAGATCTCAAAGACAATAGCCCCAGTTCATAAAATATAAATCCAATCCTGTGCACTCTGGTAGATCTCAAACGCAATAGCCCTAGTTCATAAAATATAATTTCAATCCTGTGCACTTTGGTAGATCTCAAACACAATAGCCCCAGTTCATAAAATATAAATCCAATCCTGTGCACTCTGGTAGATCTCAAATACAATAGCCCCAGTTCATAAAATATAAATCCAATCCTTTGCACTCTGGTACATCTCAAACACAATAGCCCCTGTTCATAAAATATAAATCCAATCCTGTACACTCTGGTACATCTCAAACACAATAGCCCCAGTTCATAAAATATAAATCCAATCCTGTGCACTCTGGTAGATCTCAAACACAACAGCCCCAGTTCATAAAATATAAATCCATTCCTGTGCACTCTAGTAGATCTCAAACACAATAGCCCCAGTTCATAAAATATAAATCCAATCCTGTGCACTCTGGTAGATCTCAAACACAATATCCCCAGTTCATAAAATAAAAATCCAATCCAGTGCACTCTGGTATATCTCAAACGCAATAGTCCCAGTTCATAAAATATAAATCCAATCCTGTGCACTCAGGTAGATCTCAAATGCAATTGCCCCAGTTCATAAAATATACATCCAATCTTGTGCACTCTGGTAGATCTCAAACACAATAGCCCCAGTTCATAAAATATAAATCCAATCCTGTGCACTCTGGTAGATTTCAAACACAATAGCCCCAGTTCATAAAATATAAATCCAATCCTGTGCTCTCTGGTAGATCTCAAACATAGTAGCCCCAGTTCGTAAAATATAAATCCAATCATGTACACTCTGGTAGATCTCAAACACAGTAGCCCCAGTTTATAAAATATAAATCCAGTCCTGTGCACTCTGGCAGATCTCAAACATAATAGCCTCAGTTCATAAAATATAAATCCAATCTTGTGCTCTCTGGTAGATCTCAAACACAATAACCCCAGTTCATAAAATATAAATCCAATCCTGTGCACTCTGGTAGATCTCAAACACAATAGTCCCAGTTCATAAAATATAAATCCAATGCTGTGCACTCTGGTAGATCTCAAGCACAATAGCCCCAGTTCATAAAATATAAATCCAATCCTGTGCACTCTGGTAGATCTCAAAGACAATAGCCCCAGTTCATAAAATATAAATCCAATCCTGTTCACTCTAGTAGATCTCAAACACAATAGCCCCAGTTCATAAAATATAAATCCAATCCTGTGAACATTGGTAGATCTCAAACACAATAGCCCCAATTCATAAAATATAAGTCCAATCCTGTGCACTCTGGTAGATCTCAAACACAATAGCCCCAGTTCATAAAATATAAGTCCAATCTTGTGCACTCTGGTAGATCTCAAACACAATAGCCCCAGTTCATAAAATATAAATCCAATCCTGTGCAATCTTGTAGAACTCAAACACAATAGCCCCAGTTCATAAAATATAAATCCAATGCTGTGCACTCTGGTAGATCTCAAACACAATAGCCCCAGTTCATAAAATATAAATCCAATGCTGTGCACCCTGATAGATCTCAAACACAATAGCCCCAGTTCATAAAATATAAATCCAATCCTGTGCACTCTGGTAGATCTCAAACACAATAGCCCCAGTTCATAAAATATAAATCCAATGCTGTGCACCCTGGTAGATCTCAAACACAATAGCCCCAGTTCATAAAATATAAATCCAATCCTGTGCACTCTGGTAGATCTCAAACACAATAGCCCCAGTTCATAAAATATAAATCCAATCCTGTGCACTCTGGTAGATCTCAAACACAATAGCCCCAGTTCATAAAATATAAATCCAATCCTGTGCACTCTGGTAGATCTCAAACACAATAGCTACAGTTCATGAAATATAAATCCAATCATGTGCACTCTGGTAGATCTCAAACACAATAGCCCCAGTTCATGAAATATAAATCCAATCCTGTGCACTCTGGTAGATCTCAAACACAATAGCCCCAATTCATAAAATATAAATCCAATCCTGTGCACTCTGGTAGATCTCAAACACAATAGCTCCAGTTCATAAAATATAAATCCAATCCTGTGCACTCTGGTAGATCTCAAACACAATAGCCCCAGTTCATGAAATATAAATCCAATCCTGTGCACTCTGGTAGATCTCAAACACAATAGCCCCAATTCATAAAATATAAATCCAATCCTGTGCACTCTGGTAGATCTCAAACACAATAGCTCCAGTTCATAAAATATAAATCCAATCCTGTGCACTCTGGTAGATCTCAAACACAATAGCCCCAGTTCATAAAATATAAATCCAATCCTGTGCACTCTGGTAGATCTCAAACACAATAGCCCCAGTTCATAAAATATAAATCCAATCCTGTGCACTTTGGTAGATCTCAAACACAATAGCCCCAGTTCATAAAATATAAATCCAATCCTGTGCACTCTGGTAGATCTCAAACACAATAGCCACAGTTCATGAAATATAAATCCAATCATGTGCACTCTGGTAGATCTCAAACACAATAGCTCCAGTTCATAAAATATAAATCCAATCCTGTGCACTCTGGTAGATCTCAAACACAATAGCCCCAGTTCATAAAATATAAATCCAATCCTGTGCACTCTGGTAGATCTCAAACACAATAGCTCCAGTTCATAAAATATAAATCCAATCCTGTGCACTCTGGTAGATCTCAAACACAATAGCTCCAGTTCATAAAATATAAATCCAATCCTGTGCACTCTGGTAGATCTCAAACACAATAGCTCCAGTTCATAAAATATAAATCCAATCCTGTGCACTCTGGTAGATCTCAAATACAATAGCCCCAGTTCATAAAATATAAATCCATTCCTGTGCACTCTAGTAGATCTCAAACACAATAGCTCCAGTTCATAAAATATAAATCCAATCCTGTGCACTCTGGTAGATCTCAAACACAATAGCTCCAGTTCATAAAATATAAATCCAATCCTGTGCACTCTGGTAGATCTCAAATACAATAACCCCAGTTCATAAAATATAAATCCAATCCTGTGCACTTTGGTAGATCTCAAACACAATAGCCCCAGTTCATAAAATATAAATCCAATCCTGTGCACTCTGGTAGATCTCAAACACAATAGCCACAGTTCATGAAATATAAATCCAATCATGTGCACTCTGGTAGATCTCAAACACAATAGCTCCAGTTCATAAAATATAAATCCAATCCTGTGCACTCTGGTAGATCTCAAACACAATAGCCCCAGTTCATAAAATATAAATCCAATCCTGTGCACTCTGGTAGATCTCAAACACAATAGCTCCAGTTCATAAAATATAAATCCAATCCTGTGCACTCTGGTAGATCTCAAACACAATAGCTCCAGTTCATAAAATATAAATCCAATCCTGTGCACTCTGGTAGATCTCAAACACAATAGCTCCAGTTCATAAAATATAAATCCAATCCTGTGCACTCTGGTAGATCTCAAATACAATAGCCCCAGTTCATAAAATATAAATCCAATCCTGTGCACTCTCACCAAAAGGAGTTTCTAGCTACAGACTCCTAAACTAGATGCTTTCATGTCAACAGATGGTCTAAGGTAGGCTCCTATGCCCTACACCCCATAGATCTGCAATGCATCCACTAGATAAGGTGCCTGTGGTGGTTTTGGTGAGCTGCTCTGCATAGTGTTTGTGCACAGTTTCTATATTTTCTTTAAGGGCACTTAATTATGTGTTCACATGATGAAGTTTCGAAAGGATGTATCAGAATAAATGCATGGAGCATTCAAACAGTTGCCTGATGACCCTGTTGAAGACAAAATCATGTTCCATTTAGCAACAGCATGCATCATTGTAAACATCATGATGCATGTCAAATATAATACAGATAAACACTCAGCCAGAACAGTGGGATCTAGCACAGCTTTTCACCAGTATGTGTGCCTCCAATTGGCAGACTTTGACAGGGACACCAAAGTGACTTTTATGAATACTCCATTCCAGAGACCAGTTTTCTTCACATTAGAAATGAAGGCAGATATGGAGACAATTGAAAAATACAATGTGACTCATTGTTGTTGGAGTTAAATTTTGTTCTATGCAATGGACATTTTTGAAATCAAAGGAGGCCCCATCAAATGATCTTTTCAGATATAGGGGAAAAAATGGCTAAATGTAATTTCTGGAGAGGTCAAGACCAGAGCTGCAGGGTTCCTTAACTGTTACTGGGCAGTCACAATCTGTCTGTAAGTTGTCAGAAGCAGTCATTAGACCTTGCCCACCTGCTCCACACTGGAACCATGTCTCCTTCCATCTTCTGTATGGAAAGTTGTTACCATGGATTAATGAAAAGGACAGTTAAATTATATTTAGGGTTGGAAGACAACCTTCCTTTCTTCCCCAGTTTCAAATCCAGTACCCTATTGCTCATCCCACACCATTAAACTCAAGCATCAAATTAGATGTGCCAAGTCCCTTAAACAAAACAGCCATGTGAGAGGTCCCATTGAGCCTCAGATAATACAGATCATTCAGATATTACTCCAGATTATTTTCAGAGCCAGAATATCAAAGGACTTCAAGCCAGTCATAGGTCATAGTTCCATGAACTTATCCATCCACAAGAAACCTTGAAAATCATTTTGGAATTGTCAGTCCTTCCCTGTTTTCAGGAAGATACTTAAGGATGGCTACCTCCATGTAAGAATCATGAAAAAGTGTCCTGGAGGTATTTGTTTCAGAGTTGGAATGAGACATTTACGTTTCCAGATTCTTCCATATTATTTCACTTCAACCCCAGTGAGTTTAAGTTACATGCTTGTAGTTGCAGTCTGCTTGTGTCTGTAGGAGCTGAAGTGTTCTCATAACTGAATGACTGTCTCTTAAATGCCATTCTATAAATCACACAATGTCAGTGTGGGGCTGTCTGATCAGCTTGCTCTGGGAATAACTTTGCATCTGGCAAAGTTCCAGCTACAACATGTACTGCTGCTTATATGTACAGGGTAGGAGTTGGACACTGTTATGTAGATTATGACTCTTCATGGATAACATTCAGGCTTTTCAAGCTAAAATTTCTGCACTTTTTGTATCCTTCACAATTACAGATTACCATTGTCTGACGAAAGTGTGCCATCTGATATCAAGCAAGTCTATGGTTCCTCTTGTGAGAGTCCATATTTACGTTTTTTTTACTGGAACCATCAGGTCTGGTGACCTCAGAGCACAGCTCCTATGGAGTATGAAATCCACATTTCCGAGGGTTGCAACCATTTATCATAGTTTATGGACACCAGCAATGTATCCTTAACCAGCCCTATTCACAAGTTCCCCTCTAACATAACAGTGTCTACAGACATAACAGCCTTGGATGGTAAGGTGACAATCTCTACAGATGTATCGGCCCTGGATAGTAAGGTTAATTTCATTGGCAGACAGTGTAAGGTGTCATTATATATGAGAGGTTGCCATTGGAACATCCCACTGAAATCTTGGTGCTGGAAATTAGAGCAGTCCTATTGACTGTCCAAGCATTTCAGGACTATTTTCTTAGAGAAGTTCTAAATATATAAATGAAAAACATCACCATTGTGCAGTACATCAGCAAGCAAGGAGGGAATCAATCCTATACATTATACCAAGGAGATGTGAGGAACTGACAACTGACAGTGTTCAGCAACCATTTTCATGATGGCATCCACATCCTTAGGAAGTCCAACCCATTAATGAACAAGCTGAAAAAATGCCAAATGCAAATTCATGAGTGGTCTCTCAGCAAATTGGTAATAAGCAAATTTCTTTGAAAAATG
Organism: Protopterus annectens; assembly: GCF_019279795.1. NCBI lineage: Eukaryota > Metazoa > Chordata > Ceratodontiformes > Protopteridae > Protopterus > Protopterus annectens. The sequence continues at coordinate 1,225,512,042 of NC_056737.1, forward strand.
AGAAATCCTCCTGTGACCTGTTTGCCTGCCCAGTAAACACCAAATGCAGGGACTTCTTTGCCATAATTCCATCAAATGGGACACTCAAAGGAATACTCTACCAAACAGGTGACCACCTGGACTCATCTCTGCTTTTCCACTATTTCGGTGCAAAATGTAAAACTCTGCAAAATCAAATTCACACTCATCCTCGATTCTGTGATGTAGAATGATGAAGCTATGGCTGCTCTCCAGATGAACAATGTTTTGCTAGTAAGAAATTAATCTGGGAGAGCAAACAGGGAGAGTGGGAGTGAGTATGTTGTGCTGGCATCCCTATCGTTGTAGAAGGAGGAGTTATGACATGCGGCCCCACCTAGTAAGTTCAGGTACAATAGAGTAGCATTTATTAGTTCATGTGGTCAACATCACAGAGGAGCCATGGTTGTGATCTTGGGGGGTGTTGCATGTGAAGGTATGCAAGATTAACATTTCCTCTGTGCAGTGACATATGTAATCATATCAGCCACAGAAGGAGATGTATTAGTCCATGGCATGGGAAGGAATGTGAAAATGAATGAAACAATCAGGAGTAGAGATGATTCCATTGGGTAGGTATATGCAGCCAGTGAAAAATAGCCAAAGCCATCCTCATAGCTCATTACTGGCCCTGGAAAACATGATTCCCGCTTCATAACACATCTGAGATACTAACATTGGGTAAGATGGCAATTCAGGTAGTAGCCTGCTATAGGTGCCCAACCATGTCCTAAGACTCTCACTCCACATTCCTAAGCTCCCTGGAAACTATTAGGGTCCAACCCAACACTCTTCTACTAGGTGACATCAACTACCCCTCCATAAACTGGGAAAACTACTCATGCACCAATACACTGGCCCAACGCTTCCTGGAATTCATCAGTTCCAGTGCTCTAAATCATCTCATTCTTACCCCCACTAGAAGAAGCAACATCCTTGACCTGGTTATTACTAACATGGGCAAACATTGCTCTACATCAATAGTCAATTCCTCCCTGGTTAGATCCGACCACAAACTAATCACCATGGAAATCCACATTTCACCCAAACCCCCTGCAAAGGTAACCACCGTGAAAAAACTTCTCCAAAGCTGACTTCAGGTTCCTAAAAACAGAGATGGCTAACTTCACGACACCCATGTCAATGGAAAATAGATGCATGACTGCCAAATCATAGAGCGATGCACTGTATGAACACATACATAAATGCATGGAACTAGCCAGTACCCAACAGAACCAACACCCTTTCCTCCAAAAAAAGGAAGTCAATCTGGTGGTCCCCTGCCATTAATAAACTCTAGACCAGAAAGAAGAAACTGTTGCAGAAAAAGGTGAAGTCCCAAGACTGGATAAACTCCCTTATTAGCCTCAACAAAAAGTTGAGGTCCTTCATAGCTGGCTTTAGAAGTTTTGATGAAGACAGAATTGCAACAGAAACTAAAAGCAAACACACACCCTTCTATAGTTATATCAAGAATCTCCACGGCAATACCCAGGTTTGCTCTGAGTTACGGCACAATGATACCTCCTATACTGAGCCAACAGATATTGCCAACATAAGGACAGATTCAGTGCCAGCTTTACCACTCTCTCCCCCCTAAAGGACCAATTACAATACCGGAGGAATGGCAGGCACCCAGCATTACTGCAGCACAGGTTAAAACTGTATTGTCCAAGGCTAAGAATACAGCTTCCATGGGATCTTGCAATATCCCTTGATGTGTTCTACATGAACTACAAAGTGAACTGGCACCACATCTGTGTGCCCTGTTCAATCACATCCTCACCTCTGGCTTTGTCCCTACCGAATGGCACACTGATACAGTAATCCCTCTCCTTAAAGGGGGAGCGACTACAGACCTGGGAATTATTGCCCCATTAGCCTGATGAGTCTGATATGTAAAGCTATGGAGCGCATCATCATAGACCTAATTAACAAGGATATAGGGAAGCTCCAAACTCTATAGCCCACGCAGTTTGGTTTTGTGAAAGGTAGATCATGCCTGCTCAACCTAGTTGACTTCTTTCAGTCAGTCACTAGAGCTGTGGATGAGGGCAAGGCAGTTCATACAGCCTACCTCAATCTGGCCAAGGCCTTTTATACCCTTTCCCACTCAGGAATTATTGATAAACTCACCAAACTAGGCATCAACCCCTATATCACTAGGTGGGTTGCAAACTGGCTCGAAGATAGAACCCACAGTGTGAAAGTAGCGAACTTCAAGTCAGACTGCCGACCAGTCACGAGTGAAGTCCCACAGGGATTGGTCCAGGGTCCTCTCCTGTTTGGCATCTACTTCTCAGAAGTCCAGGCCAACACAGAGGGATTCTGGCTGACCAAGTATGTAGATGACCGCAAGATGGGAGCCATTATTAACTCCCGAAGTGATCGACATCCTACAGAAAGGCCTCACTGAGACCAATGACTGATGTCAAAGCCATGGCCTTAAACTTAATGCCAAAAAATGTGTCATCATCCCTTTTGGGAAAAACTCAGTTCCCACTAATTACTACATCGATGGGAGCCCAGTGAACACTGAAGGTATTATAAGAGATCTGGGGACACAGGTTGACAGCAACCTCTCCTTCGACCACCACATTGCCACTGTGGTCAGAAAGTCCTTCTATGTGGCACATCTCATTACCAAGGGTTTTGCATCCAGGAAGAAAAAGATCATCATCTCTATCTACTCTTCCCTCATTAGGCTAATCATCGAGTATAATGCCCCATTTGGCATGTACCTCACTAGACACATGCAACAGCTGGAAATGCCACAAAAGTACCTCACAAAGAGGATCATAGGCCTTAAACACATGTCCTACATGGACACACTCAAAAACCTCCAGCTATTCTCTGTCTCATATCATCTACTAAGAGGCAATCTCTGCTTGACTTACAAAGCCACATCTGACCCAGCTCTATTAGAAATGCTACATCTAAAGAAATTCCAATCCATACGCAGTACATGCTCCAGAGACCTCACCCTCATTACCACAATCAACAGAACATCCTGGAGGGACAGCTTCATAACTCAGAGACTGCCTATGCTCTGGAATAGACTTCCCATACATGTCAAGCAGAGCACCTGACTGGCCCTCATGAGAAATCATGATGAGTGGATGGGAAATAGAAATTTCACCCTGGGGATCACTCCAGTGGCTCTACTTGATAGAGGCACTGTGAACTAATGTTAGGTGGCACAGTGCCAGGGCACATTTATGGGCTAGGCTTGTAAAGGCTCCAGGGCCATTAGCCTAGTACACACCTATGAACCTATAAACCTATAATCCTCTTCTTTAGGAAAAGACCTTATTTGATAAAACACTGCTGGTCCATCTACAGAATAACTCTCACTCAGATATTTGTGCCCTGTGACCTGTCACTTGTTTTTTCTACTTCCTGTAGTTGATAGTGCTCAGACCTTTATATCAGAGTGGTTAGTATACTTTCTTGTTCCTGAAAACCAAGCATTTTCAAAGCCTGCATAGTTAAATGGGTACACTACTCAGTGTTGGCAAACCCCAAATATTTAGATCTCTTTTCTACTCCTACTACCCATGTCCTGAGTTTTCTCATAGATGATTTTGTGACAGGATTAAATTATTCTTCCATTAAAATACATTTTCTGACATTTTTAGCTTTCACCTTTTATAGTTATATTATAGTTTCTTAGCTTCATTGGAAGCATGCAGAGCTTTCCTGAGGGATACCATTGTGTTGAAATATCTACTGTGAAGCCCAGTACCTCAATGTGTCATGCACTTCATTCTGGAGAAACTTATAAAGGATCTCTTTGAATCTGCTGACATGGCAGAATTAAAGTTTATAATTTGGTAGACACTTATCTTGGTAGCAGTTAGTCCTACTAGAAAGATTTCTGAACTTCATGCTCTTTTTAATGAACTTACTCAAGTGTTTCTCTTTGTAAAAGATGCAGTTTCACGTAGAACAAGTCTAACTGCCCATGTGGGCAATTTTAAGCCTAGCCAGTTTATACACACATATTCCTTCCATATTGTAAGAAGAGATCTTTGCCTTGCTTACACAGCTTCAAAAGATCCAGTCCTATGTGACCTCCTACACATCCACAAAACTAATTACACCTTAAACACCTGTTTAGATGACCTTAACTTCCACTGAAATATATAGATGACCTTTTGGTGGGGGTAGATATTTTTCTTAGTGAATAACTCCTGTTTTGGTCTGTCCATACAGGTAAAGCAAAGTAGCTCCTTGTCAATTTTTAAGCATAACATAGATGACCAGATGGGCAATCAAAACTACAGCCATTTCCTGGCCCCTCTAGCCCTAATGGAAAGGTAGTGAAACTAAATCGGTGGTCTAGTATAAATTCATATGTTGGTAAATGTTTGGGCTCATTTGCCAGGCTACAAATGGTCTACTGGATCAGCACCCAATTCCGCCCTATGACCCTCTGAACCATGTGGTGAGTTACTGCTACTCTGAATGGATGCTCACCACTAAATAAGATATTATGTTAAGAGAAACAGCGCCATACATAGAGATGCCCAGATTATTGTTTCTTTTCTTTCAAAATTTGAGCAATAAAGTTTATAAACTTGCCCTTTCCACTTGACTGCCTGCATAGGATTTTGTTATACTGAGCATAATTGTTCATTACCACAAGCTGCTAATGTCCATTCTAATAGAGAATTAACTACTTTTGTAACCTCTGCATAAAAGTAACCCTTCTTGATATTTGGTCAGCATCTACATAATTTTTTCTGAGTGCATTTGTAAAGCATTACAAGTTGGATCTCCTTTACAGATACAGGTCTGCTTTTATGACTCCTATTACAGAGGGTATGCTTTCCTTGGAGTCCTTTTATTAGGAAGAGCTTAGTTCTCCTGCTCAGTGACATACCAAGGATGGACCCATTCTTATCAGATATGAGAGCTATATACTTATCATAATGCCTAATTTATAGTAGTGGGTGCAACATTGATAATGACCTTATAGATTACAGGTTTGCTCAGCAATGGCAAATGGGACATTGAGCAGCTTATTGAATGGATCACTTATGGGTGCCTTTGTAGTGATCCAGTTTCCTGTTGAATGTATGGCTTGAAGGGCTGAGTTTAACATGACAGCAAGAATAATAATGGACCTTGTCCAACTGAGTTTAGTTAAAAACCTCTTTTCAGCAGAGGCCTATGAAGAAAATCTTTAACATGTTAAAAACATTTTTAAACAGACATTCAGTAATATACATGAACAGACATTAGCAAATAAACATAACCATTACACTATAATTTGTTAATAAGATTGCATTCTTATGAAATAAAAGCAAACTATTATAGTATAAATATATTTATGAGTTGTATTAGTGGGGTTGTCAAATTGATAATATGTCATGTGATTAGAGCTTATGAATTTAAAAAATGGAAGTGAAGGAAGGAAGTAGGTAGGGCAGAAAATGTTGATATTGTTGTTAAAAGGTGGTGTATAAAGCAAGTTTGTAGATTTATTTTACATATATATATATATATATATATATATATATATATATATATATATATGTATATATATGTGTGTGTGTGTGTGTGTGCGTGTGTAAATATATATATATATATATATATATATATATATATATATATATATATATATATGTATGTATATATATATATATATATATATATATATATATATATATA
>NC_056737.1:1225598464-1225683464 GCF_019279795.1 Protopterus annectens
TGGCAACAAATGTGACAGTTAGTGTACATATGTGTACGGACCTCTCAATCACTCAGGGACTAATTTCAACAGGAACAAGGCAAGGACAATTCAGGGACAATCACAGACACTTTTACAATATTAGTACTATTAACTTGAAATGTGTTGACAGATTCAGAGCATATGTATTAATACTTATTTTCTGAAGTAAAAGACGTCTATTACTCTTAATTATTGTCATTATTCATTCAGTGTCATTCAACACCTTTCCTCCAAAGATCACTGGTTTTAGGGGGGATTAAGTGGCTGGCCAGTTATTGTGCGAATGCTCTGACCATTGGTAGGGTTGCCACATTTTCATATGGCCAGGATGGGATATATTCGGGACACACCAGATTTTTCAGGCCAACACATACCCACGATCAGTACAGGGTTTAAAACTTTACTTATTTTACTAGATGAGAGCTTATTCTTGTAGCAGTTTAGTTGCTTATTCTGTTTCTTGTAAGATTTACGTATTTTACATACAGAAATAACTGTTTTAGGCAACTGTTACATGAAATATGGTACATAATTATTTCCTACAATCACAGGACATTTGCCATTGTATTATTCTTGGTCAAGACACACCTATCCAAATAGGGACTGTCCCTCACAAAGTGGGACAGAAGGTACCCTGCTTACATCAGTGCCTTAATCACCCTATATCCAACTACCACTATGCGAGAGTGTAAAGTATATATTTTCGATAATTCATGTGGGGAGCCGTGCATCACGGTCAGGTGTTTAATCCCGGGTAGTAGGTTCTGCATGACAGGCTGGAGGCGGAGTAGTCTCGTGAATCACTACTGCACATACAGCTTGTGTCCAGATGTCTACAGAACTGGACATCATGTCATGATACAAAGTCTGATGTTTACACAGGATACTTATCCCATGAGGGATATCCAAAAATTGAACAAGACAATAACCTTTAATCTTTTTGGATTTACGAAAATGTGATAGGGTTTTACAGGCAAGGGATACATAGTTTGCAATTCTGACACTGCCTAGGATGAGACTGTCTACTAGATATGAGTAGTGGTCACTATGTGCAGATATGGCTGCGCCAAGCTAGCAGCCCGAGTATGGCTGGATTTGGTGGACGTTCAGGAATGGGGGGGTGTGCTGTAGAGGGGATGATGGGTATTCAATTATGCATCCAGGTGTGTTGTAATTGGATGGCTCAGTTCAGTCCAGTCCATTATATGGGTATGTGTCAGTGACATTTCTGTTCATGCATATCGCACATTTTAATAGTCATATGTTTGTGGGATTGTGTTCTACAGTATGGCCTGTCAGGTTGTATTGCGGATGTGTATGTTTGTTCTTTGTGTTTCTTTCTGATTCACCCACTGCTCCCTCATACACCTTCAGTTCATCTATTGTGCATCCAACGCAGTCTCCCCTTTGCGAATTATTACATTATTCACCCCCCCACACCCATATTCCACACACTCCATCCATCCCTTCTCTGGTTGATGGCCCATGGCACAGTCAAAGGAACACTTTGCATACACTAGATATCTCTGGTACCTGTATGGTTGTGAGGACTACCCTAGCATTTTTCACCTTCCACATGCTGTACATCACACACGTAGGTACATGCAAATACTTATCTTTCATGACATGGTAGGCAGACCTGGGTAATACCTGTTCATCTTTGGCCCATCCTGACAAGGACGCCTTGGACCGCAAATGGGCAGATTTTGGGTGAATGCTCTGACCATTGGTAGGGTTGCCACCTTTTCATATGGCCAGGATGGGATATATTCGGGACACACATCAGATTTTACAGGCCAACACATACCCATGGTCATTACAATGGATAGTACTTTTGTTTTATGCCTAAATGTAAGCTTATTGTTGTAGCAGTTTAGCTGCTTCTTCTGTTACATTTACTTGCTTATTCTATTTCTTGTAACATGTAGGTATGTTACATATGGAAATAACTATTGTATGTGACTATTACATAAGATGTGGGACATAATTATGTCCTACGGTCGCAGGATATTTTACATTTATAATGGTTTTGGTATGGACACAACTGCCCAGAGGGGGACTGTCCCTCACAATGTGGGAGAGGTGGTAACCCTGACCATTGGGCTAGACTTAGCTATTGGCAGCACACTAACATGATGCGTTTCGCTACCACTTGGTATAACTATCAACACTGCAAAAGAATACGGGCACAGGGCTTTAAATATCATTTGTTCGAGGGATTTGGACTCAATATTCAGCTACGTGCATTTGTGTTTGCTTCTTATTTTTGTGTTCACAAACCTGTCTTGCATGCTTTGCATACGTTTCAGTATCCACGGACAATGACAGGTGTGATTACTATTGAAGGCAGGCTGTAATATTCAGCATTTTAGGTTGCACATAAACAGCCGACATGTCCATGCCTCCTTGCAGCGCTTCGACACATCCCATGCACTCGCGCACATTTCCTATGCACGTGGATGTGGCGGCAGCACACCTTCGTTAATATGCATATGGCGCTACTGCACCATCTCTATGCCACGCGGTCAGTGCAAGCCTAACGCCATCCTTGCGACGAGCTTCATGAATCCTGGGGTAAGTCTATTTTGTATGTGACTGCAGGAAAATACTAGTGGAGTACATAAACTAGGCTTGTGTTGAACAGCATGTGTGGGCTGCAGTGTGACATTGATTCTCAACTGTTGTCTGCACCTAGTAGCCTTGCAGGCAGATAACTGTTGACTATCCTAGCTATGGGTCTACAGTAGCTATTTTAGCCATATGTGGCAGTTTGCATTTGGATGGGCAGGCATGTAGGCAAAAACAATGTGAACTATCAATGCATGCATACACAACATGATACATAACACCACCTGTTCACCTGTTTTTGTATGTGTTGTGACATCCCAGCAGGCACATGGGGCTGTAGGGAAGTGCATTATCTACTGCTGAGACCTTACATTTTGTCCTTTGAGCAACATTATATATGTGTTATACTACAGCTTTAATCACCAGTATCAGAGTATGTAGGACAATTCATAGATACACAGACATATAAAGATTTATCAGACATATAAAGATGTATTTGTAGATAACAGGGATGTAAATATACATGTGTGTGTGTGTGTGTGTGTGTGTGTGTGTGTGTGTGTGTGTGTGTGTGTGTGTGTGTGTGTGCATGATATATGTATATTTCTTATGTAGATGTAGGGGGGAGACAGAGCTGTATGTGTCTATATATATATATATATATATATATATATGTGTGTGTGTGTGTGTGTGTGTGTGTGTGTGTGTGTGTGTGTGTGTGTAGATTTATATATACATATATATATATATATATATATATATATATATATATATATATATATATATATATATATATAGATATACAGTATCGATGGAGAGTGAGATACTGACAGATATGTATACATATATGTCTGTATAACTAAGTGTATGAGCATGCCAAGTGGGGGGTTTGCTGGTTGTAAACTGACTCCAGCCCACACCTACCTGTACTCCTATCCAGGATTTGTGTGTTACACACAAAAAAAAAAAAATAGATATCTGTCCCTGTTTCTGCACTACTGCATGTCACTGAACTTGGGTACTACTTTCTTCAGTTGTGTGATGTAATTAATATCTGCATTCAGACTGAAACCTTAGTTTGAGAGACAGCCTTACAGAACTATCTGCAAATATATAGAGCTGAGTATACTTTTCTGTATTATTCTGTATTATAGAGCTAAATTGTTTGCTTAGATATCTGTTGTATATATATATATATATATATATATATATATATGTATATATATATATATATATATATATATATATATATATATATATATATATATATATATATATATAGAGAACAGTATATATTTTTTGGCTTTATAATTTGCACATTCCTCACATCTGTGTTGAAACTGTTTTTCTCCACCCCCCCTCACAGTTCTTGGTTGTAGTTTAAATTTGGTGGCTTTTGCAGTGCCCGCCCCACTGTAGATTTGATCTAAGACACTCCCTCAGGCCCATCTCTTTACCGCATTCTACCTAATTAACCCTTTCTGCACTTGCTTTTAGTCCTTTTTAATTTAATTACATTTTTTCAAACTGTGTGTGGACTAATATTGCTACATATTCAAGTGTGCCAGCTTGCACTGCATGAGAATTGTATTTACTACTGCTTTTGCTACTTTTCTGAAAAAAAAACTCATCTGCTTTTACTGCACTTGTGTTTCTTCCTACTTTATTTTGCTTTTGCATCATCTTAAAAGTACTCAACTGTATTTATTATTGCTTGGTGTAACTCATTCTAAGCCATTTAGTTTCAACACTTGGGCTTCAGACCAGTTGTTTTACATTGAGAGGGTTTGTGGTCTGCACTGTAGTGGCAGAACAGGTAGCTTACATCCTTCTAAGTTGGGAACTGCTGATTGAGGGCTCAGTGTCTGTTATTCTAAAAGTGTATTAATTCTAGTTTAAGCACTTGGGCTTTCAGGCCAGTTATTTTACATTAAGAGGGTTCGTGGTCTGCACTCTTGTGGGAGGAGAGACTGAACTCTGCGCTTCTGAGCTGGGAATTTCTGGTTAAAGGCTTATAGTGCATGCATATCTGAACTGCTTCTTACTGAAATTGGTACACCGTGTTTGCTGTAGCATAGTTTGCTGTAGCATAGACTAGATCCAGGCCTGCTGAATCTAGCTTTGTTTGTATGCTTGTTGTTTGTTTGCTTGTTATTTCCCTGGAACGCTAATTCCACCTAAAACGCGGTTTCTCAGTGCTTCTGTGGATCCCTAGTGATATCTGCATTGCTTACTGTACTTATTTCCTTCTTTCACTTGAAAGAAAGTTACTGTTTGTCATTTTTGCATTTAAGTTACCTGTAACACATTGCACTTAAGTTACCTGGCACTTGCTCACTAAAGCAATTATATGTCAGCACTAAAAATTAAAAGCACTACACCCTCACTCCCCATTGGCCCTTGTTTTCAATTATAAAGGAATTCCCAATATTATTCTAGCATTTCCAAAGGTCAGTTGTCAATCTCCTCTATGGTCCAGCTGTTGAACCTGGGAATCTTGAGGCAATGTTACAACTGCCTCATGTACACAGACAACCCTCTCCTCCTCCCAACAAATTCCAACACATGTGAGAGATGCAACCATATAGCCAAACTGGAGGCTAAGCACTCTCAACTCAGTACTGGCATAACCAGTCAGGAGGAGAAGGAAACCACACTCGCTACAATTCCAGTCTCACATAGACCTACCACAACAGCAAACCAAACACATAAACACACAAAAACATACTCGGAGGCTCTAAATAAAGATCTGCCTAAGCAGCAGAGACCTCCAAAGCAGACATCCAAGCACCCGCTACCCCAAAACAAAACACGTGCAACACATATCTACCAAAGCCAGTGTGCCGAACAGTCACAGCCCTTAAGGCTAAACAACACACCTGATACACTTGTAATAGGTGACTCTATCGTCAGGCACACTGATGTCCCGCTCACCAGGCTGAACAAGGAGAAGGTCAAGGTGAGCAGCCTGTCGGGTGCTAGGATCCGCCACATAACACAAGCACTCAGGTCACTCCAAGGCAAGTACAAATATGACTCAATCATTGTCCATGCTGGCGTGAATGACCTGAGATGTACCTCCCTGGACTACATGAAAAAAGACATAGAGAAGCTCTCTGAGCATGTAGCCCAGGCCGGTATGACTCTGACCTTGAGTAGCATCTTACCCTCACCAAGAATGATGCCACAATATGAAGACAAGATGATCAATTTCAACAATTGACTTAAGTACTGGTGTCATTCAAAGGGGATCAAATGCCTATCAGCCTGGGATGATATGCTCGACAAGCCACGATGCTTCGCTAGGGACGGCTTGCACCTGTCACCCCTGGGCTTTCGGATATTGGCAAAGGCTCTTGCTACCCCGTAGTGCCTTTTTAGGCAAGGCTCAAAAGACAAACCCACCTCCATAGGTATCGCAAGGGATAAGAAACTAAGAGTAATGCTACTCAACGCCAGAAGTCTAAACCTCAAGATGCACGCACTTGAAACTCTCCTTAGCATGGAGAACATCGATACCTGTGCAGTAACAGAAACCTGGTTCAGGGCTCCTGAGAGCACCCCAGCACTACCAGGTTATACCTCATACCATGCTTTTTTGGCCCCAAAACTTGGATTGAACCACAAAAGGAGGGGGAGGATCGATATTCATCAAAGATACCCACACCTCCAGGTTGGTGGAAAAGCACGAAGCATCAGAGACTATCCATGTGCAACTAGCAGTGGGTAAAACTGCCTTCCAGTTTATAACCTGCTACAGACCACCCTCCCAAACTCAGGAACCCCACTCGGCCTTCCTGAGAACACTGGAAAATATGAAGGTCTCTCCAAACACCATTATATTGGGCGACTTCAACTATCTAAACATAGACTGGGAGCATTACTCTAGCTCCAACACCCTAGCCCAAAGGTTCCTAGAATTCATAAACTCAAATGCTATGGAACAACTTGTTACCACTCGCACAAGAGGGGAAAACATACTGGACCTGATCATCACCAACATGGGGACTCTATGCTCCAGACCAGAAGTGTATCCCTCACTGGTAAGATCAGACCATAAACTGATCTCACTGAATATTCACATCCCAACCCCACCCCTTGCCCAGTAAACTACAGTGAAAAACTTCTCTAAACCAAATTTCACACTCCTCAAAACCGAGGTGGAATCCTTCAAAGCCCCCGGGCCTGTGGAAAATACGGCCCAGACCGCAGAATATAAATGCATTCTATGAACACCTTCAGGAATGCATGGATCATGCGATCCCAAATAAAACCAAGACCCAATCCTCCAAAGGCAGACGTCCTGTATGGTGGACCCCAGCAATAAACAAACTATACAATAAAAGGAGGAAGCTAATACATGATAGAGCAAAATCCCAAAAAGGGAAGGCATCTCTGATCAGTATTAGCAAAAAACTAAGGGCACTCATAAAATCATCTAAGGCCAGCTTCGAGAGAAAACTTGCACAGGACACTAAGGATAATCACAAGGCTTTCTTTAGTTATGTTAGGAACCTGGGTGGGAATTCCCAGATATGCTCAGAATTAGTCCAAAATGACAAAAACTACACCAAACCCACAGACATTGCCAACATCCTAGCTGACAGGTTTAGCACAAACTTCTCCCCCCCTCACCAAAAGGGCAGATATCTATCCCAGCAGAGTGCTGCCCCCCTGACATCTCAGATGCTCAGGTAAGAGCCGCCCTCTCCAAAGCAAAAAACACAGCATCAATGGGACCAGACGGTGTCCCGGGCTGCATCCTACATGAACTCCAAGAAGAGCTAAACTCAAACATAAAACTACTGTTCAATCTCAACCTTACTACAGGATATGTACCCAAAGAGTGGTGTACAGCAACAGTGGTCCCTCTCCACAAAGGTGGTGCCTCAACGGACCCTGGAAACTATCACCCCATAAGCCTGACTAGCTTGGTCTGCAAAGCTATGGAAAGGATCATCATGGACCTCATAAATAAAGATATTGGGGACCTACAGACACTGGATCCTACCCAGTTCAGCTTTGTTAAGGGCAGATCCTGCCTGTTAAACCTGGTCAACTTCTTTGAAACAGTCACCAAGGCCATTGACGAAGGGAAGGTGATCCATACAGCCTACCTGGACCTCGCAAAAGCCTTTGATACAATACCCCACTTGGGCATTATAGATAAGCTCACCAGCTTAAATATAAACCCCTATGCCACTAGATGGGTTGCAAACTGGCTCAAGGACAGAACCCACATGGTTAGAATTGCTGGAGTCATGTCAGACCCCAAACCAGTTACAAGTGGCATCCCACAAGGCTCAGTCCTGGGACCTCTCTTGTTTGGTATATATTTCTCGGAGGTACAGGCCAACACAGAAGGACTGTGGCTGACCAAGTTAGCAGATGACTGCAAACTGGGCGCCATAATTGACTCTCCAGCCGACACAAGCATCCTCCAAAAGGGCCTCATAGAAACAGACAACTGGTGCCAGAGAAATGGCCTCAAGCTAAATGCCAAAAAGTGTATAGTCATCCCCTTTGGCAAAACAAAGTGCCCACAAATTACCACATAGGTGGTAATCCATTAAGTACAGAAGAAGTAATTATGGACCTGGGGACCCAAGTTGATAGCAATCTCTCATTTGACAACCACGTGGCCAAAGTGGTTAGAAAAACATTTTATATAGCCCACCTAATCATGAAGGGATTCACATCTAGATTAGGGGAGGTCATCGTGCCTCTTTACTCATCCCTCATCAGGCCCATAATTGAGTACAATGCCTGTTTTGGGATGTACCTTACCAAACACCTGCAGCAACTGGAAAGACCCCAAAAGTACCTCACCAAGAGGATCAAAGGGCTCAAACAAATGCCATATGCTGCCCGGTTAAAGAAACTCCAGCTCTACTCAGTGGCATACCGCCTGCTCAGAGGCGACCTGTGCCTGACGTATAAAGCCATGTCCAACCCGGAATTAAGGGACATGCTGCACCTCAAAAATCCAAATCCCATTGAGCTACACGCCGAGAGACTTGAACCTCAGCATTGAAATAAATAGGACATGCTGGAGGGACAGATTCATAACCCAGAGGCTCCCTTCACTCTGGAATAAAATCCCAGTCCAGGTTAGGCAGAGTCCCTCATTGACTCTCTTCAAGAGGAATCTTGATGAGTGGATGGGAGATCATAGGTTTACCCTGGGTATCACTTCTGTGTCACTGTTAGACAGAGGCACAGTATACTAACCTCGAAAAAGGGCATAGCAAAATTAATTTAAAATGGGTGGCGAAAGCCAAACATACTCTGGCTAAGCTTATAAATGCCCTAGGGCAGATAGCCTAGTATGAACCTATGAACCTATGAACCTATGAACAAAGGTTAATGATATTACACCACACACAAGACTGACTGTTTGTAAAACAAAAAGTAATACTACCTGACATCAAAATAAGTGGTTACATCTAGATATAGAATGTATGCTCAGTTTTTTATTACTGTCTTGAGACAGTGTGGCATGCTGATATACCACTGCTGAATTTGTGTTATAGCAGTTACAAGGGAGCATTGCTGTGTTGGGGATGGTGGAACACCACCACTTGTTCTGCTGGGATACACAGTAGTCTGACTATCATGTCACCCTACTGTCTAACATCTCCCTTGACAGATGTACCAGTACTCTGTTGCAGAAGGTCTGCATGAGTATTCCATGCATGGGGCCTAGTGAATATTCATGGAAACAAGGTAGTGGAATGGGTATCTGCAGTCCTATGTGGATGTAATTTCTGTCCATGTAGCCCACTATATTTATTTGCATATGTACTAGATCCATACTTACAATGCTATATCATAATAATCCTTATGAGTACTGTGGAGGTTAAGGACATACCTTGTGAATGCAGCAGCTGACACATCAGTAGTTTAAGGATGACTCTGTGCAATGCAAGCAATACACAGACAATACATGGGTAGGTACAGGATCTGTGGGTTGCCTGCCATCATTTTTAAATTCTGTATGTGAGTAGGAGTAAGGTGTCAATCCTTAGGGCCCTAGGTTGTCAATGAATGTGTTATGCATTGCCTCATAGCCAATGTCAGGGCATACAGAACATGCCTATGTCTGCCTATAGGGACATCAGCAGGGGGTCCTCCTCCGAGTCCTCTTGTGAGTGTGGCTGTTGTGACCTAGGCACTGGTGGGGGGCTGTGTATATCCTGTTCCTTTGCTGCTCCTGCTGCAGCTGTTTCCACAGAATCATATTGTGTAGCATAGCACATACTTTGAACATATGTGCACATGTGGCTGGAGAATACTGCAGGGCTCCACCAGATATATCTAGGCACCAGAACCATGACTTCAGCAGCCCAAACACATGTTCTATGATGTTCCTAGTTTGTGAGTGTGCTTCATTATGGTGTTCTTGTGTGGGTGTGTGCACATTTCTGATGGCTTTCGTCATCCATGATTCCAGGGTGTAGCCAGCATTCCCAGAAGATGGCTGTGTGAGATGTCCCCCCTAGAAAACATCTGGCACAGCTGCTATATCTGTCAGATATGGGAGTCATGATAACTGCCAGGGCTACCAGCACATACATTCATGATAATTCCTTGAGCATTGCACATGACCTGGCAGTTGATGGAGTGGTACCCCTTGAGGTTAACATAGATTTTACCTTGCTGATCAGGTGGAGTCTTGATGTTTATATGGGTGCAATATATGGCACCCAGTACCTCAGGGTAATGTGCTACATGGTAGAACTGTTGCATATTGCTGGCCCTCACCTCAGGGGAGAAGGGAAAAGATATGTGCTCGCTGGCTTGTGGTAGCATAGCATCCAGGAATTGGTGGAGTGTCCTAGATGCAGATGCCTGTGACATCCCAATCATGCCCCCAGTTGGTCTTTCCAAAGTACGTGTAGCTAGTATCCTACACATACCTTTGTTTTCACTGGGATGGATTAATCTCTGTTGCCTCTGGGTCTGAGTTGAGTGTGGCAGAGCTTGGTTAGTTCTTGTAATATGTCCCTGTCCACCCTGTAGCTCACTACAATCTCCAGCTCATGTAGCTCCTGGATGGTTACCCTGGGCCTGAACAATCTTCTCCTTCTCAGCCTAAGCCTGTTGTCAGCAGCATCAGCAGCATTGACTTCAGCCTCTAGTACATGCAGATTTAGAATAGCTGCAGCAGCCCCTAGCATTATATCTTCAGTTAAAATTTCCAAGTCAGTACTCCAATGCTTCAGAGCATTGAGGAAACATCAGATTGTAGGGTGTATGCATAGTTCATACAGGTTCACCATGTATGATTGGCTACTTATTATGCATTTCACCTGCCTAAATTTTAATTAACATCATTTAATGGCCCTAGCTTATTCACTCCTACATAATCATCACTGTCACATGGGTAGTGTGCCACATACACATTAAGCTATGTGCCGTGCCACACAGCATAGCTTATACAAAAGTCAGAATCAATAATTGAATATATCTGGGTTTAATTACTTGCTGCCTACATCATCACTGTGACCTGGGTGATCTTTTTCATATGATCACACTCAGCTGTGTGGTGAGCCGCTCAAACACATGCATCGGGAATTAAAAAAATTCCTAAAAGTAATGGGACACCCCCCCTGGTGGCATCCACATACAGTAGAAATATCAACATAGTGTAGGAGCCTACACAAAAGTGATCTGCAGACACGGTTGCTCCTTTTACCGATTCAACATATTTGCCTCATTTGCATACATATCCATGGTGATAGCCTGGTAACTACATGGTTTATAGCCATATGACCTAGGCAACAGCACCACAACATCCTATAATACATTTCTGACAAATATTATAAAATACTTTTTATTCCTTTTTTTCAGTTAGAAATGTTTGCGCATTGAGGCAAAGAGCACAAATATGCTGAAATCATTAAAAAAATAATTTATTTTTACATATTCAGCAATGCATTTTTCACACATCACTGTATGTGATCTAACCATTTCAGGGGAGTTATGTCCATATTTGTGGACTCTTACAGCCCCTTCTTTCCTTGGACACTCCTGTAAGTAGAAAATTGCCTCGTACACTACGGACACAGACATAGGGTCTACATTGATGCCTTTCTGCTTGTTGGATCACTTCACCTTGGTCATTTGCATAAGATTCACCTGCTTATGTGGTAATTTGCATTACATGGAACTTTCCTTGTTTGCTCCTGCTTGCACACTGCTAGATACTGTTACTGAATCTAAAACCGTTCATGCTCGTGTACGCATGGCTGTGCAATGTGTATACAAAAAAAAATCGTTTAGGACTTATTGAATTCCTCCTACAGAGTATAATCTAAAACAAGTTGTGAAAAGTACAATGTGCATTTAATAAACTCTAAATAAAAAAGAACAGAAATTATTTCAAATGTCATATTTAGAAAATGTTTACTCAGGTAATCCTTTAAGAACAATGAATAAAGCCAAGGGGTTATTGAGTATTAGGGTAAGATATAAGGAAATACTTGTGAAATAATATAAAGAGGAATCTCAAAATGAGGTGAAAGGGAGAGAGGACAGTACAGATGTCAGGTACTAATAGCAATGAAAAATTCTACAATTATGTACAGAGGAATAGTTTAAGATTGAGGTATAGTTTGCAAGTAAATTATCAGACATTGTGGCACAAATCTGGATATTGTACTATATATGCAAGAAAAATGAGTCTGAAGAGTAAAATAAAGGAGGCATAACATTTTACTTGATCTTTTGACCCATTTTTGCAGAATCTCCAGTGCTGTACAACAATGTTTTTCTGCCTTCCTAATGGTTATGCTGAATCATTTGTGTCTGGAGTCAATTTCTCCTTGCTCAGTGTCTGACATATGGGGAGATGCAGATACTCCCTCAAAATATACTACTTTGATCTGATAAATGAGAAATAACCTGAAAGGGGAATTTAGATGACAGCTGAAACCTGGTACTTAAATTAAAATGATTATCAGAAATCGCACTAAGAGAACACATCTTAGATGATAAAAAAAAAAAAACTCCCCTTACCTACTGATGTACTTCTTACTGATTAAACATCTCATTCCTTCTGAGGAATTGCTCACAGCTGTGTATGCTTTGTTCCCTTTGTGTATAGACTACTGTACCACTGTGTACCTGAGGCCAAGCTTGGCCAACTTCACCTTGTGAAGAACTTTACTGCTTGGCTACTTACTTGAGTGTCCTACTATTAACATATTCCATCTGTGCCACAGAGACTGTTAGCCAACTTCGTCTTGTATCACTTATAAAACTTTTGTCTTAATTTATTTAGGCCTCTACAGTTTGAGTCCCCCTTATCTTAGGGAGTTTCTCAGTTGGTACTGACCTGCTTACATTCTTCTTTCATCTTGCCACATATTGCTCGGGGTTCCTAAGGTCTTGCTTGATACAGTAGGGAACTTTTCCTTGCGCATTATAGACTGTGGGGGCAATTCAATAAAGCCTACATAGATTAATTTTCTATGCAGGCATAGTGGTATGGAGCTTACATGGACGTAAGCAGCCGTGCAATCCAGTAAATGGAGCTGAGGGTCATGTATGAGTGTGTGAAAACAGAAATGTTCATGGCATGCAAATCACCTCATAAGCAGGTGAATTGCATGCAAATGAGGGTGTTGGAGTGATCCAGCAAGCAGATAGGCATTAGTGCAGATGCAGTGTTGGTGTCCGAAGTGTAAAAACGAACTTACAAGTACAAGTACAAAGTGTACACAAAAAAAAAAGTGAACAGGGGCTGTAAAAGCCCAATTAGAAGAACAGAAATAGAATAGCTGACAGAGATATGTGCAAAACTATGCCCTGTGTGTCCAAAATGTAATGGGAAATAATGTAAAATGATTTTTTTAATACTCGTATTATCTTTGAGTGGTGCGCAGCAATGTGCAAACATGCCGTTATGCAAAAAGAAAATATTTAAAAATGTAAAAATAAAAACAATAAAATATGTGACAATAATGTAGTATAGGGCCTTGCATGAAGTATGTACAATGGCAGATTTCTATGGTTGCTAAGGCAGCAGGGTCTGGAATAATGTGGTTTCCTGGATGTGTGCATGCATCTGTATGCAAATGAGCTGGGGTTACTGAATAGAAAAAATGGTATCCGTGCCCACAGGTCACGTCCGTCTAACCCCAGAACCATGTTGTTACCCACAGAAGAGGTAACTGACATCAAACGGGGGAGTGTCTGTATTTCTTTAAGCACATTGGAGTTCAGCAGCACCTGTTTCCTTGCCACGCTGCTGTGCTGAGTGTGCCCATATATGGGGGGGTGTCCATTGAATGCTGAGCATTGTTTATATGTGCAGAGTGGATTTGTATGCAGTGCCACAGTACTTAGCAGGAAAGGCTGTTTAAAAAAAATAAATAAAACTGCCTGGGAAAGCCATCATATATAAATTACTCATGACCCCTGTACCACTTTAACTGGGCCATTAAAACACTAATAATGATGTACATGACAGGTGAAATGCATCACATGTAGCCAATCACACAGGCTGTACCTACAGTAGAGCACTACAAAAGGTGCATACTCACTACAATCTGATTTCAGCCCCATACTCTGCACCAGTGGAGTACAAATGTGGGATTTTTAACCAAAGCAATGCTAGGGGCTGTTGCAGCTCTGCAGTATCTCTATTTGCTAGATGCTGAGGTCAGTGCTGCTGCTGAAAATAGGCCTAGACTGAAAAGGAAAAGAGTGTTCAGGTCCATGGTAACATACCAGGAGCTATATGAGCTTTCTGTCACCCTCAACTCAGAACCAGAGCCAACAGAGGGGAACTCATCCCGGTTGAAAGAAGGGTATGTAGCCTTTTGGATACTACCTACAGGTATTTTCCAAAGACCAACTGGGGACATGATGGGGGTCTGACAGGCATCTGCTTCCAGGGTACTCCACCAGATTCTGGATGCCATGCTAACACATGCCAATGAGCACATTTATTTAACCTGTACCCCTGAAGGGAGGGCTAGCAGTATGCAACTCTTCTACCATGTAGCACACTTCCCTGAGGTACTGGGTGCCATAGACTGTACTCATGTACACAAGAAAGCACTGCCCAGTAAGGAGGGTAGAGTCTATGTCAACCACAAGGGGTATCATTCCATCAACTGCCAGGTCATTTGCAATGCCCAGGGCATTATCATGAATGTGTGCTGGCAGCCCTGGCAGTTATCATGACTCCCATATCTTGCATGCATCACAGCATACTAGATGTTTGCCAGGGCGGACATCCATACAGCTAACTACTAGGGGATGCTGGCTAAGCACTGGAACCATGGATGATGACACCCATCAGAAATGCGCACACATCCACAGAAGAATGCCATAATTTGGCACACGCACAAACTAGAAACATCATAAAGCATGTGTTTGGGCTGCTCAAGTCATGGTTCTGGTGCCTAAATATAGATGATGGAGCCCTGCAGTCTTCTCCAGCCACATGTGCAAAGATGTTCACAGTATGTGCCATGCTACACAAGATGATCTTGTTCATAGGTTTATAGGTAAGTACTAGGCTATCAGCTCTGGGGCCTATACAAGCCCAGCCAAAAAGGTACCCTGGCTTTTGCCACCCAAGAAAATTATTTCCCTGTGCCACTGTCAAGCAGAACCACAGAGGTGATCCCCGGGGTGAATTTCCTATTTCCCATCCAATCATCAAGATTTTTCTTGAAGAGTGCTAATGAGGATCTTTGTTTGATATAGATAGGTAGTTTATTCCAGAGTATGGGAAGTCTCTGGGACAGGAATCTATCCCTCCAGCATGTTCTGTTTATTGTGGTGACAAGGTTTAGGTCCCTAGAGCGTGTAGCTTGGAGGGATTGGGATTTCTTTAAGTGGAGCATGTCCAACAGCTCTGGGTTTGACATAGCTTTGTCTGTTAGGCAGAGATCACCTCTGAGTAGGTGATATGCGATGGAGTAAAGCTGGAGTTTTTTGAGACGGTCTGCATAGGGCATCTGTTTGAGGCCAGTAATCCTCTTTGTGAGGTATTTCTGCGGCCTTTCCAGTTGTTGTAGATGTCTTGTGAGGTACATACCAAATGAGGCATTGTACTCTATAATGGGTCTAATGAGTAGAGGGGTACAATGACCTTTTTTTCTGGATGAGAAACCTTTTGTGATGAGGTGCGCCATGTAGAAGGATTTCCTGACTACTGTGGTGATGTGATTATCAAAGGAGAGACTACTGTCCACCTGTGTCCCAAGGTCTCTTATCACACTTTCAGTGTCAAGTATACTACCGCCTATGTTGTAGTTCATGGGTACAGAGTTTTTACCAAAGAGGATGACAATGCACTTTTTGGCATTGAGCTTGAGGTCATGGCTTTGACACCAGGCATCTGTCTTAGTGAGGCCCGTTTGTAGGATGTCCACATCATTAGGAGTTTTGATTATGGCTCCTAGTTTGCAGTCATCTGTGAACTTCATTAGCCAAAGATCTTCTGTGTTAGCCTGTACTTCAGAGAAGTAGATACCAAACAGGAGAGGACCCAGGACTGAACTCTGTGGTACTCCACTTGTCACTGGTCTGAAGTCAGATTTGGAGTTTGCTACTTTCACAGTGTGTGTTCTGTCATTGAGCCAGTTGGCAAACCATCTTGTGACATAGGGATTTATACCTAGTTTAGTGAGTTTATCTATAATTACAGAGTGGGGGATGGTGTTGAAAGACTTGGCAAGATCTAGATAGGCTGTGTGAACCACCTTACCCTTGTCTACGGCTTTGGTGACTGCTTCAAAGACGTCTATCAGGTTTAGAAGACATGATCTGCCTTTTACAAACCCAAACTGGGTGGGGTCCAGAGTTTAGAGATTACCAATGTCTTTTAAGTTCTGTGATGATACGTTCCATGGCCTTGTAGACCAGGCTCATCAGGCTAATGGGGCAATAGTTCCTGGGGTCTGTGGTGGCCCCCCCTTGTGGAGTGGGATAACCGTCGCTGTACGCCATTCAGCAGGCACAAAGCCTGAGGTGAGGCTATGACTGAACATAGTACTTAGGTGGGGTGCCAGTTTGTTCTGTAGTTCATGTAGAACACAGCCTGCGATGTTGTCTAGTCCCATGGATGCTGTGTTCTTGGCTTTGGAGAGTGTGGTTTTTACCTGTGCAGCCATGATTACAGGAACTTTGAATTCTTCCGGTATAGAGATGGGCTCTTTAATGGGTGAGAAGGGGGTAAAGTTAGCACTGAACCTATCTGCCAGGATGTTGGCAATATTAGTTGGGACTGTATATTTAGTGCCATTGTGCTGTAACTCAGAGCAGATCTGAGTGTTGCCATTGAGATTCTTGACATAGCTATAGAATGCTATGTGGTTGTCTTTAGAATCAGTGACGATTTTGTTTTCGTAACTAGCTTTGGAGGATTTTATCAGGGATCGCATCTTCTTACTGAGGCTGACCAGGGAGCTCCTCCACTCATGGGATTTTACTCTCTTTGGCAACAGTTTCTTCCTTCTGTTGTACAGTTTGATTATGGCAGGGGACCACCAGATTGGCTTCCTTTTTTTGGAGGATAGCGTCTTGGTTCTGTTTGGGATAGCACGATCCATGCACTCATGTAAGTGCTTATAAAGTGCATTTGTGTGGGATTCAGTAGTAGTAACTGTATTGTCCATCTGCATGGGTGTCATGAAGTTCGCCACTTCTGTCTTAAGAAGCATGAAGTTGGCTTTGGAGAAATTTTTTACCATGGTTTCCTTAAAGGGGGGGGGAGTGGGGGCAGGATGTGAATATCTAGGGTAATTAGCTTATGGTTGGTCTGGACCAATGAGGCATTGACTTCAGGTGTGGAACACCGGTCACTCATGTTGGTAATGACCAGATCTAGGATATTGTTGCCCCTGGTGGGGGTGTGGATAAGTTGATCCAGGACATTGGAGTTTATGAATTCCAGATAGCGTTGAGTGAAGGAGTTGGTACATGAGTAGTTTTCCCAGTTAATGGTGGGGTAGTTGAAATCACCCATTATTACGGTGTTTGGATGAACCCTAATATCTTCCAGTACATCAAGAAAAGTGGAGTGGGAATCCTGGGGCATGGTGGGTGATCTGTAGCAAGCTACAATTTGGATTGCAGTTTTGCCCAGAGTTAGTTGCACTTGGATAACCTCGGCTGCGTTATGCTGAGCAACTAGCCTGGAGGTGTGGATATCCTTAATGAATATGGACACACCTCCGCCTTTGGTGTTCCGGTCCAGGTTACATGGCTGAAAAGTGTAGTATGAGTTATAGCCTGGTAGTGCAGGGGTGCTCTCTGCAGCCTTGAACCAGATCTCAGTCACTGCACAGATATCAATGTTCTCCATTTTAAGGAGTGGCTCAAGTGAGTGCATTTTGAGATTTAAACTTCTAGCATTGAATAGCATCACCTTTAGTTTTTGCTTTCCTGTTCCTGTTATGGTGGTGAATTTGTCATTTGAACCTTGCCTAAAAAAGGCACAACAGGGGTGGCAAGAACCTTAGCCAGTATCAGGAATCCCAGGGGTGACAGGTGCAGGCCATCTCTGGCAAAGCATCATGGTCTGTCAACCATGTCATCCCAGGCAGACAGATACTGGATCCCTTTAGAATGGCACCAGAAGCTTAGCCAATTGTTGAAGTCAATCATTTTGTCCTTGTACTGCGGCATCATTCTGGGTGATAGCAGAATGCTACTCAGGGCAAGGGTAATACCTGCCTGGGCTACAAGATCAGAGAGCTCTTCCATGTCTCTTTTCATGTAGTCCAGGGAGGTACGTCTCAGGTCGTTCACACCAACATGGACAATGACAGAGTCATATTTGTACTTGTTGTGTAGTGACCTGAGTGTGTGGGTTATGTGGCAGATCCTGGCACCTGACAGGCAGCTAACAGTAAGCTTCTCCTTGTTTAGCCTGGCGAGTGGGACATCAGTGTGCCTGACTATAGAGTCACCTATGACTAGTGTGTTGGGTACGTTGTTTTGCCATATTGGCTGTGGTTGAGTGGCACACTAAGTCTGTGGGCTATGTGTCACTTCGGTTGTGTTGGGGGGTGGAGGTTGCTTGCATTTCTGCTTTGGAGGTCTCTGTTGCTTGAGCAGATTATTATTGAGAGACTCCGCAAATGTTTTTGTGTTTCTAGGTGTGGATTTTGGTGGTGTAAATTTAGTGAAACTATGTGATGAGTGTGGTGTGGTGCAAGTGTTTACCTTCTCCTCTTGACTGTCAAGTTCAGTCTTGATTGTAGAGAGCTTTACCTCCAGTTTGGCTAAAGAAGTGCATCTCTCACAGGTTGTAGTATTGGGTGGTAGGAGGAGAGGGTTGTCTGTGTAGATGAGACAATTTCTACATTGCCCCAAGATGCCCAGATTCATCAGATAGACAGGAGAGAACACCGGGAGCTGACCCTTGGACATGCCTGAATAAAAAACAATTTTCCTCTAGATAAGTGAGGACAGTGAGTACAAGAGTTGTTTTTCTCTAAGCAAGTGAGGAAAGTAAGTACCAAAAATGGTTTCCTCTAGGTAATGAGGAAGGTTGAGTGCTGTAGTAATTAGTAGGTTATTTAATGCTTATAAGTTCTGAACAAGTGCTGATCACGAAAATTCAAGTGCTAAAACTAAAAATCTGTATCTGGACTAAACTAGTTACAGGAAAGGAGGGAAACAAGTGCAAACGCAGGCTTTTAAATCAGAAAGTTGAGAGAGATGGAAAAACTGCCCTAATGGCCAATAACTACAATTTCTGGGCCAGAACCTTTTCTTATGTGGTAGATAGGTTACCTAGTGCGTACCACTCCCACTGATAAGCTAGAAGGCTTCCCTTCAACACAGAAAGCTTGGGGGGGGTGGTCTCAGAAGCTTACATACAGTCCTGGATACAGAAAATCTGAATCTAGACTAGACTAGTTACAGGAAAGGTATATATATATATATATATATATATATATA
Source organism: Protopterus annectens (assembly GCF_019279795.1). NCBI lineage: Eukaryota > Metazoa > Chordata > Ceratodontiformes > Protopteridae > Protopterus > Protopterus annectens. The sequence continues at coordinate 1,225,617,986 of NC_056737.1, forward strand.
TATATATACATATATATATATATATATATATATATAAAAGTAGCTAAAACAGCAGTAAAAACAATTCAAATGCAGTGCAAGCTAGCACACTTGAGTATGTAGCAATGTTAGACCAAACAGTTTAAAAATGCAATTAAATTAAAATGACTAAAAACAAGTGCAGAAGGAGTCTATTAGGTAGAATGAGGTAAAGAGATGGGACTGGGGGGAGTGTCCCAGATCAAATCTACAGTGGGGGTGGGCAACTGCAAAAGCCTCCAAATTTAAACAACAACACAGGAATAGGGATGGTAGGTATGGGAAAAACAACACCTTCAGCAAAGATCTGAAAAACTATACAGTGAAGCAAAAATAACAGTGCCCAACTCTGAAGTCAGCAAGCATGTTCACTCTGCAGGCCACACATGCTGTCTAACACAAGGCCACTTAGCATACTTCACAAGTACTGTGCCTGCATCAACATATTCAACAGAGATAACCTGTGAAGTGTGCGATAAATACTGAGAGCTGTAGTGTGTAATGTTGGTTAGGTAGGAATTATAATCTCACATCCTCCAACTCTGTGTGTATCAGTATAGCCCCTCACAGCACTATGGACATGCTCATATGCACTATATCTTTGCAATGGTATGCATTTTTGGCACTGTGACTGGCTGCTGGCCTCTAAATTCCCTGCTCTACAAGGCCTGTTGATGTCATCCACCTTAAGTGCACTGGCTGAAAGTGTAACAGCAGATAAATGGTGTGGTGCATGTAGTAAATACTGCGAGGTATAGTGTATAATACTAGTCAAGAAGGTGTTCTAATCTCACAACATATAACTCTGTGTGAATATATCCCCTTGCAGCACTTTGAACAAGCCTCTATGGGCTATCCCTGTTCAATGGTTATGCATTTTATGGCCACTGGCTAGTTGCTGGCCTCAACAGTAGTCTCTGTTAAAAATCCTGCTGATGTCGTCCACTTTAATTGCACTGGCTGACAGTGTAGTTATAGATAAGATAAATAGTGTGGCATATGTGACACGTAGTGTGAGCTATATTGTGTAATACTAGATAGGTAGGGGGTCCAATCTCACAGCATCCAGCTGTGTGTGTGTGTGTGTGTGTGTGTGTGTGTGTGTGTGTGTGTGTAAATATGTCCTCTGACAGCACTAGAGACCTGTCCCTGTGTCCTAGCCCTGTGCATTGGTTATGCATTTTATGGTCTTGTGGCTAGACACTGACCCTAAATTGGCCTCTTATACATAAGCATAATTAATGTTCACCACCATCTACAGTTGTACATGCAGACTACCCAGTTGACATGTATCAAGCATAGTAGAGTGTGTCAAGGGTATGAAAGTATGTTGATTCTGACTTTCCCATTGTCCTTCACACAATATTCTACACATATATACTTTAGGGAGCCATGCACATATACTGACTTACCTTGTTGACGTCATATCTCTGCTGCACTGCCTTGTCATGGTATGCCAATGTTTTTGTGTCCATAATTGCACCTCTCAGACTCCTGAGACAAAAACATACACAGCTCTGTGACACACCTGTCATTCTGTAACACTACCACCAGTGTACCATCAGGCAACAGTGATGCACAACGTTTTATGTGTACTCCTGACAGATGCTAGCATACAGTACCTGTCATGGCCCACAATAACTGCCATGGCATACAGTGCCTGTCATGGTCCACAACAACTGTCATGGCATAACATTACTGCACTATACATAGAAATGTAAAATGATATGGTCACCCTGTGCATCATACACATATATGCAGGTCCTTGCATCGATACCATGGATGGCAGAGATGTGGCACAGGTATCATCACATGCACAGGGTGTGGTGTGTTGGTGCCAGAGGCCTAGGCTGTGCTAAACAGTTGACAGCATGTGTGTGAGTCAGGAAAGGGTGCTGTTGACATGGGTCATGGAATGGTGCTGAGTGTGTCTGTAGGTGACCTGCATGTGACTGGTGTTGGATTGTATGCAATAACACAGTCAAGCTCAGTGCTAGCCCTACACATGCATATGGTGGACAACTGTGGACCGTACATGGTAGAGTGGACAGTTCACCGTCTCCAGTCATGAATACAGGAACTGGCTTCTCCATGATTATCACAGGCAGCACCATGCCCAAAAGTTTGTATTCAGGAAGAAAGAGGTCATTGCCACTGTCTTGCCTCATTAGGCCAATCAGGGTCTATGTCATAATATCAAAGTATTAAAAGTTTGAATCACTAAAGTTCAAACTTTAATGATCGAACTTTTAATACTTCGAATGTCAAAAAAAAAAAAACATTTTAAGCCCAAAACAAAACAAAAAATGCTCTATGCACCCCCCACACCCACCGCTACTTAAATATACCAACTCTGAGATCGCATTACAGTGCAGTAAAGGGAAATCTTCCCTTCCCGCACTCTGTGGCAATCTCTGATATACGATTCAATGTTTTAAGACTTCGGTCATTAAAGGTCGACCTTTAGTGATTTGAAGTTTTAAACCTTTGAACATATGATAGGAACCCAGCCAATCACTGAGTACAATGCCCCATTTGGCATGTACCTCACTAAACACCTGCACAACTGGAGAGGCCACAAAAGTACCTCACAAAGAGGAAACTAGGCTTTAAACATTTATCCTATATGGACAGACTAACTGTATCACATAGCCTACTTAGAGGTGATCTCTGCTTGACTTACAAAGCCATGTCTAACCCAGCTCTGTTAGAAATGCTACATCTAAAGAAATCCCAATCCCTCTGCACCACATGCTCCAGAGACCTTAACCTCATTACTACTGTCAGCAGAACATGCTGGAGGGACAAGTTCATAACCCAGAGACTGCCCATGCTATGGAATAGACTTCCCATACATGTCAAGCAGAGTACCTCACTGACTCTCTTCAAGAGAAATCTTGATGAGTGGATGAGAAATAGAAAATTCACCCAAGGGATCACTCCAGTGGCTTTACTTGACAGAGGCACTGGAAACTAAGGTAGCGTGGCATGATGCCAGGGTAGTCCTATTGGCTAGGCCTGTAAAGGCCCCAGGGCCATTAACCCAGTACACACCTATGAGCCTATGAACCTATGAGCTGCTAGCACCTGATGATTACTGCTGTCTGCTGGGCCTGTGTCCCACACAGGACCACTCAGGACCATGTGCCTATGGCCTGCCATAGCTTGATGTGGACAGCACACCTCTCTCTGTAGCATTGAAGATGTTGCCAATACGGGAACGTGAGTGTGCACAGCTACATGGACTACCAGCAGATGGTGTTGCTGGCCTACATCCACATGTCCGACAGCCAGCCCCAACCACATTTTCCAGCACAGACAATGTGCACTCAAAGACAGACACTGTCTTAGACCACCATCTTTCCACTACATCAGTGAAACATTCCATGGCATCACCAATGTCATGGAGGCAGTCACGGATGTCAGACTGTGCTGCATCCATAACCCTAAGCATCTGTCTGGTGTTGTATTCAGCTCATGCCTGTGCCTCCATGACAGCCTGAAATATGCAGCAAGTGACCTGCGATGTGACACCTGCAACAGGAGGTGGATGGGCAGCAGACCTCCTTCGAGCACCCCTATCAATCTGCCTGTGTGGGACCTAGCCAGCTGCCTGGCTATAGCCAGTGTCTACACTCACTGACACCATAGTTTTCACACTGTCCTGTACTATGTCACCACATTCTGACTGTCCAATATCTGTGGCCTTTGGTGACTGGGTATGTGTGGGCATACTGACTGTGTGTGGAGACAATGGGGGCAGAAGAGGGATGTCAACCTCTGCGTTAGATTTAGCCACCAACAATCCCACCAGTGCCTCACTATGGCCACCATCATCATCAGAGTCTGATGAGACACTAATAGGTTGTGAAGGAGAAAGACTCCAACCCCCCTGTTCACCTGTGAGAAGCAAGACAAAAGCAGTACATTACCACCTGCACTATTATGTATTATAATCCACACAGACTCATACAGATGAGAATCCACAACTGCATCACATGTCCCACATCTTCTCATGCCTGATCCCCTGCACAACACGCACACCCACAACAACATACACAGACAACCCAGGCCTTGTATAACAAGATGTCAGCTATATCCAGGTAACATTGCCAGTTCAATACACCTGTGAGGTATGCAATATGACACTGTATGTGACAGAAATGCACATTAAACCCAGTACACTTATCTTGACAATGCTATGTCAGGTGTAGTACCACTCCCTCAGGTATGTTGCTTCTCCCTATTGTGTCTGAATGAGCATCTTGGAGTAATTGCCTCATGTATATCAGGCTGCATAGTTGCTCATAATTGTAACTGCAAACACATTAATGTTTGTAAAAATACACATTTGTCATTCCCTAGACTATGCACTGAATCTAACTGCTCTGAAATGGAACATACAATTATTCTACTCTAGCTAAGCAGAACACTTGTGCAAAGGGCACACTGTATGCACTTAACATTCATAGGGTATATCTGATCAGGCAAAACAACAGTATGACACTTACCAGGTACAGGACCACAAACTCCAGCCAGACCTGACGTACCTGTGAAACGGTGAAGGAGACATATTGTCAGCAGCAACAACAAATGTTGCAGTGTTACAAGTTAATATGTGCATGTACAGTAACTAATGTGATACTGGCTATATTGCTGCCATTCTGAGTATGTGTGCATAACTGTGGTGAAAATCCATCCCCCCTCTAATGCAAATTGACCAGACACCTATGTACTGGTCTGTAGAGCCTGCTACAATGACTACAAATATATTATACTGGTGAGCAGAGTCGGCTTACCTGGATGCTCCTCTGATGTGGATGGTGTGGCACCCACCTCCAGTATGTATAACATGATGCTTGGCTGAGAGCTGTTGGTTGATGCTAGGTTCACCAGGAATTCCTCTGTGCCTGAGAGTGGTTGTTATGTTGCAGGACCTCCGCTGGTGGCAGCACAATCCTTGGCAACAGCAGCTGCCCTTTGACGACCATGTCTTTGGCCCAGTGTCGAACCTGCTCGTAGGTCCTGTCCTGTTGGTCAATATCATTAACAGCCCTCACAAGGTCAGCCCACACTGCTGCCCACTGTTCTTGATTGTAGCGACCCCTTGACAGCAGGATGTGATGGATGAGTCTGAGGGCATCCACTATAGCGTCATTTTCTGCAGATGAAAATGGAGGATGTCTCTGTCGATACATGCAAGACAACAACAGGGTAACACATTACAGGACCAGATACATAGATGCCCATGATGTACAGACCCTGAATAACCAAAATGGGCTGCACTACCCACCAGTCCCTCACATGTCATACCCTGCAGTCTATCAACACACTACATGTGTGGATATCATCAAGATAGTAGCAATATGGGTTATGTCCATATGTGCCATGATAAAGTCTGCTGTATGTCTCTACACCCATCACTGCAATTTACTGTGGTGTGTCCCCTATGGGCAAAGTCTCACTATTATGTCATACAGCCACTGTCAGACAAATAACTGTGTGCTATTACAACAACTATAAGGGGACAATCCAGCAACACCAGTCTGCCACAATGATAGACGGTAAAACAAACCTGCTGTAGTGTATCTTCCCTGTAGGCATCATACCTCTCCACTACACAGATGTTGCTGGAATGTGAACGTGTGCCTCATAGATGTGGTCCTTTTGGCACAGACATGTGGATGTCTGACAAATGGTTGGCCAATCATTGACGGTTGTTGTCAGAATATAGAGAATCTGGCTATCACACACCAGACCCCTCAGAAAACACTTATGCTACAGTAATATCTGTTAGTATATTCATACCCTTAGTTTGTATGGCCAATATGTATACTCTGTCACTGAGCTTGGGCCACTGTTCCCCCAATAATTATGGCTATGACCTGAATTCCTGCTGTAAGGGGTTGACATGTATATTAGCCATAGCTCTCATGCAATGAGGTACAGATGTCAACAAAACACTGACCTAGCCAGAGTACATCAGGGACAGTCAGGGATACCTTTACAATCAGAACTATTTCTGTGTGACATTGACAGACTGAGAGTAGATGAATTACAGTATATCATTTGGTATTATAGCTGTGTACACCCTTACTTACTCTCAATATGTCTAATTCATAATCCACTAGCTTTCCTAGAACAACCAGCCATTGTAGTAGCGAGTAACAGGGGAAGAGCTGTGGTTTGATTCAAAACAGTGACAGTTGAGAGGCCTGCCTGTAGCTGTTGGACAGCAGAGTATCACCAACATGTCAATACCACAGATGTACTACAGGCCAACTGTTGTAATCCCTATTCCCCATACCTCCATCCTTCCATCTGCATCTCATTATATGAAGACATGTATTACATACCTGGTAAAGTGAAGTAATCCTATTTTGACCAGAACCTCTGCAAACAGCTTGCAAAACTGTTGTCTGTCTGAGTAAAGCAACATACAGACCTGCTCCTCATAAGCAATTTATTGCCTTTTGTAGGCAATGCTCATGAATAGATGATTGCCTGTGCATCAAGCTGTGCTCATCTGTGTGGGGGATACCTGTGGCACTAGTGAGATCACCTTCTAGCCAGTCTCAGGCCTCTGCCTTGCACTCTGAGCCCTAGAATTGCCCCTGCAGCAGCCAGTCTTCATGATCTTTAACCAGGAGTCTGACTATGACCTTGGACTCCGGAATAACCCACCGCTGCACCTGGAAGTATGCACCCTCTCCAATGCCTGCCATAGTTCCTGCACAATTCAAACTCTAACTAGTTATGGTGTATTCCTGCTTATTGAGATGAATATAGCCTGTTTTCCCACCCTTACATGCCACTGGGCAATTTTGTAAATTGTGGCACATTGCTTGGCACCATGCAAACCAATGCAGCTGAGCTGAGCAGTGCTTAAACTGGCAATGTTTAGCAGTGCTTAGCAGTGTGAAAAACAGCTAAGCACAACCAAGCAGTGTGCAAACCAGCTAAGCACAGCCAAGCAATGCCAAGCACTGCAAGCAATGCATAAACAGATATTGTTTAAGCAGTGCTTAGCAGGTGTGAGCAGGTCCTAGCAGACCTTAGCTGAGCGCAGCAGATCAGAATTGAAAAATAATCATAATCATTTGTCTTTGGAAAATAAATTCTTAATTTGCCGTCCATGTATCCAGACCCTGCACCTAATGCACATAAGGCCATAACTCTAACCACTTGACTACGTGGATATGTGGGATGCTGCTATACTTTTACATATACCTCTGAGCTAACTTTAAGCAATGCTAGGAACTGCTCTGTGCCATGCAAACCAACTAAGCTATGCTTAAACTTGACCTTTGCATCACAAATTAAATGCATCCAGTTTCTATTTTTAGATGCCTGGCATGTGGCATTAGCTGTGCTCTGCGCCGCACAAGTAAACTTGAAAAAAAATGAAATGCATTGTTATAATGCACTTGGACAGTGCAGGGGGTGTGTTACTCATCTGCAGACACAGTTAGTCAGACACTTCCTACACTGTTTCAATAACTGTGTTCCACAGCTCTCCTTCAACAACATGCCATCATTAATATACATGGAGCACTACCGAGGGAGAACCACTTACACGGTAACTTCTGTGTAAGCTCTACACTATGCAGACACAGATTTTATTAAATCTATGGGTGTGTCTCAGGAATATCTTGCTTGAGTGGCCAAGGATGATTCTGACACTTATTGGTTTCAGATGCTCCCTTAAAATATACTACCATGATCTGGTATATTAGGGCTAACCTTATTTACATTCATTTTTTATTGCGCTATGCTTTTTCCATTTGTAATAGTGCTTAGTTATAAGCACTTAAACTTGAACTTCCACATATACTGACTGCTTCATAACTTGCTGTTATTGTACCTATCTCTCATCTCATATTTCATATGACCCCAGTCCAACGACATTTGTAACCAGCCTTTGGAAAGTGTTAGTGAAACCTGCTCCCACTGGTAAAGTTCACTTTCTTTCTCAGTAAATTAACTCATAGTTTGCTTATCAGTGCTGAAACCTGAGGGACAAATTTCAAGTTCAAGATATTTCTTCAAAATCTGGATATTACTGTATACACTAACTCCCTCATTTATTACCTTAGTCAATTGGTCAAACTTATATGCAATATCGGCAGAAACTAGTGTTTAGGATCCAACAAGGTATGGATCCAACTCAGCCACCCTCTGCTGTAAAATATAATCAAAAACCAGATTTATTTTTTGTGGCTTCATTAATCCATAAACTCTCCAGTGCACTGGTTTCAACTGAATTCACTGCTCACACACTCATATCAGATAAGTATACCTTTGTTACAGTTATTTCCTTTTATAGTACCCTAATTTTTGCTTACTGCTTACTTATAGGTTCATAGGTTGGTACTAGGCTATCAGCCCTAGGGCCTATACAAGCCTAGCCATAACAATTCCCTGGCTATTTCTTCCCACATTATTTACTTTCCTGGACCCCTGTCTAGCAGGGCGACTGACGTGATCCACCTTGTGTCTGTAAGGTAAACACCTTAACCATTATGCCAACCTCCCTCCCTTTTCCCACAATATCTTCTTTGAAGCATTTATATTCATTATGTTATAACTGATTTGCATTATTGCTTGTTTTTTTTTCAATTCTGTTTTATTCATTTATTAACTGGATAATTCCACAAGACACGTGTCCATTTTCATGGGCAAACAAGTGACATATTCAGAGCCGCACAGTAAACAAAAAGATATGGTGGGAATTCAACCCTCCACCTTGGGCTACAAGAAACACCAATTTAACAGCTCAGACTCTTTATCCCTTGCAGTAACTGACAGACTTTCTTGTATAGGGTAGTTTTGTCATCAGTGAATTTCATTGCCAGGTTGCCATTGACTTATGTCTTTATACATTGCTTATCCTGCATATCTTTCCCCATTTGCAGGTCTGTTGACTACAGAAAGTTAGTGCACCAAATTCAAGGTCATACTTTAGTTTCTACTTTAGTAGTGGCATGTTCAAAAAAGGGCTCATGGGACCAATCTACTGAACTAATTATGAGAGCATCTATGCCAATTTAAAAGAAAGGAAACTAATACATGCAGAAATAATTAATGGACAAAGACAGTCAGCTTTCATTAACTTCTTTCACAAACACTGACAGAATAAGTTATTTTAGTGAGCCTCTAGAGAAAATCCCAAAGTTTGCCACTGTACAGCTCCCTATGCTGTAGCTGGCAGGTGTCACCTAAAAGGTTAATGTCTTCACCATCCAATGCATTTGAGTGCTTATGGTGATTTGCTTTGGATTTTTAGCTATGCTGATGTTTTTTGCATCTTTCACTTTGTTTTGCATGTTATAAATACTGTGGAATACACCTGTATTTCTTATTTCTAAGTTTAAAAAAAAATCACATTTTACTTTCTTGTTAACCAGATAAGTTTGTGTGTGTGTTGTGGGGGGGGGAGAAAACATTGACTCAGGAGCACTGTCTCTTTAAATTTCTTGCTAATAGCCACAGTTTGTAAGTAGACTTGAATTAGACCCAGGATTACAGGACAAATCTTGTTAGCATCTTAACTCGTATATTAATCTGGAAGGCAGCTTCAGAGAGATTGTTTTACGAGTCTGTACAGGCTTTTGATGTCTGCATTTAACTGTAAGAAAGCAATGCATATCTTTTTATTGTTTAAATTCATGTTATGGTTATACAGTGCATTACCTGAAGAATAATACTAGATAAAATTATTTATTCACCATATAACCTGTTGCAAAGTCTGCATTACTTTAAGGTTGATTACTTGCTGACAGAATATAATTGTGATTGAGATGCAACAGGACAGAAATCAAGTTTTCATTGTGAAAAATGAGTAAACTGATCAACAAAAACACTGTTATCATGACTGATGCATCTTGCAGAGATAGAGTTAGTGGTGTAGTATACTAAATGTGTTTGATTGCACTTGAATATAATACAGAAAAGGTTACCTAAAATAGTAAGCCCTATCATGAGTTGCCAACCCCTCACTGTAGCCCTTCCTGATTCAGGGTAAGGACCACTGTAGCGATTTCCCACAATTGGAAGAATCATCGTGGTGGACCTTCCTGCAGGCTGTACTGTTGGTTAATGAGGCCTTCCAGGGGAGTGGCTAATACTAATTAACCATGTGCTCATCCTTGTGTCTTAGGTAAGTCTGCACTAATTAACACAGCTGGCTATGTTAATTAACATGACTAAAATATGGTGTGTGTGTGTGTGTGTGTGTGTGTGTGTGTGTGTGTGTGTGTGTGTGTGTGTGTGTGTGTGTGTGTGTGTGTGTGAATGTGTGTTTACATGCTCATGTACATGTCTGCCATGGTATGAGTGTACCAATGTGACTTTGTGTGTGTGTGTGTGTGTGTGTGTGTGTGTGTGTGTGTGTGTGTGTGTGTGTGTGTGTGTGTGTGTGTGTGCTCATGTCTGCAGGGATAAGAGTGGACTGAGATAATTGTGTGTATGTGTGTTTTTATGTGTATGTGTATGTGTGTCTGTGCGTGAGCATGCTCGTGCACATGCATGTGTTTGTGTGTTTGTGTGCATATCTGTAGGGTATGAGTGTACTGAGATGACTCTTTGTGTATGTGTGTGTGTGTGTGTGTGTGTGTGTGTGTGTGTGTGTGTGTGTATGTGTGTGTGTGTGAATGAGTGAGTGTGTCTGTGATTTTGTTAGAGTGTGTGGGTGGAGTATGCAATGTTGGCTGAATGTCTATGTGTGTTTCTATGCCTGTTTGTGGGCATATGGGTGTGTGTGGGTGTGTGTGTGTGTGAGTGTTTCTGTGTGTGTGTGTGTGTGTGTGTGTGTTTGTGTGTGTGCAGGCATGCATAAATGTCTGGATGTATTTGAGAGAGTAAGTATGGGGGTGCCTGTGCCGATGCAATACCTGTGCTGCCAGTGGTAATTACAACTGAAAAGTGCTTTTTTAGCACTGGCTGTAATGACGGGTGTTTCAGAGATATACAGATTAAGTGATCATGACGTCTTCCTCTGTAAGGCTAAACATGTCACTGAATTGCATTTTTCATGCTTGGCTAAATTAATCTAATTTCGGTAGTTACTTTACATGGCCATAGAGCAATCTTTTCAGATGCCAGGGAATATTCATAAGACATCAGTCTGATCTATAAAGCCTAAACATTTCAGTGCTGTAAGAAGTGACCCTGTATTATAAAGGCCTTTATTAAACTTTGACTAATACTTGTTGAGATTATATGCATGTTTCAATTGTGAAGCAAATCTGGGGAGACCAATGTGTTTTTACTTCTTTAAATATTTCTTATTATTATCATTATCACAGATGATATTTATGCAATCAATGTTATTCTTGACCTTTTGGCTATGAACAAGTGTATTATATGGTTTTATTGGCTTGTGCAGCTAGTTTATGCTCTAAATGCTTGCACACACCTTGTATGTTGTTTTGACATTATCAAAATTTCCAAAACAGTACACCTAAAGAAATCCCTCAGAGCCACACGCTCCAGGGATCTAAACCTTGTCATCACAATGAACAAAACATGCTGGAGGGATAGGTTCCTGACCCAGAGACTCCCCATACTCTGGAATAGACTGCCTATACATGTCAAGCAGAGTGCCTCATTGGCCCTCTTCAAAAGGAACCTTGATGATTGGATGGGAGATAGGAAATTCACCCCGGGGATCATGTCAGTTGCCCTGCTAGACAGGGTTCCAGAGAAGTAAATATTGTGGGAAGAAATATCCAGGGAATTGTTATGGCTAGGCTTGCATAGGCCCTAGGGCCGATAGCCTAGTACCAACCTATGAACCTATGAACCTATAACCTTGCTGTCATTGGGAAGGGTGTTTCATTTTAGGCTTGCAAATATACATGTATCACAGTAGTAGTAATAACCCTGCTTTTCTTCCTTTTGTATATAAACACTATAGCAAGAGAAAGTACAGCAAAACAGCTTAAATTTAAAAAGACATAAATCCATGAACTTTAGCCTGAATACATGATTTAAATCTCCTAGTGAAGAGTCTGCAGACCAAGACATTTATTTATATGTAATCAGGATTGCAGTACCAGATATCGGGACTTACATGCTGATGGCATCTTAATATACATTTCAAAATGATTCATGGAGCAGTTCTGACAGCAGCTGATATGAGAGGATACTGTTAAACCTTGGCAAAACAAGGATGGTAAAAATTGGAAAGGAGGAGAAATGGGTGAAAGTCGGTAATATATCGCAGGTATTTCATTTGAATGTCTTCCTCAGGGGCAACAGAATCTGTGCTGCATGAGATTTATTATAGACTATGTATGCATTTTTGATTGCAAGGGAAGATAGCCAGTTATGTAAGTAGAACAGACTTCTGAATTTAGGATCTACAGTAAGAGCTAACACTGGGAACTGCTAGTTAGATCTTCTACTAGAGAGACTGGCATTGAAATCTAATGCATTTACTATTGGGTTTTATAGAATAATAAAGCAAGTGTTTTACATTGAAGTGACTGCACACATTTCTATATTGTGTTGCAGTAATAGTGTGTATCATGATAAGACAGGAAGTCACCGGTGCACCACAATCTGTTTCACAGGAATCAGAAATTTAATTAAAAAGTATACTATACTATACTGTATTTGTAGGAAATTAAGCAGATTTTATATAATCATTTAGTGTACAGTGAATATACTGAAAATGAACGAAAAAATTTGCAAGAAAGCATAAGGAAATGGATTCACAAACTCAGGTTACCTGATGGCTCATATACTATGACTGGAACTCTTGTGATTTCAATCATTTCATTTCATTTTAATGAGATGGCATTATTTATAGTGACACACTTCAAAGCATATACAATTAGCAAAACCAAATAAACACATAGGACTTGCAAATTGACTTGACACAAATTTCAGACTAATAGAAAAGCTGGCAACACATTACTAAAAAACATACTGCTTAACTGTTCAGATTGTTGCCTCATATTTTTAGTCTGTTCCTCATAAAATCTGTGGTTTTCTGAGAAATAAATGGGGTAATCTGAGGACTGAAGTCACTAAATTATGACATACATTTAAATTTCAGACCTCATGTCTGTCAGAAAAAAATGAATGCTGAGATAGATCCTGTTATTCTAGCAACTTTAAACTTTATAAAAGCAACATTTAAAATCTGTCCGTATTGGTGGGCCTTTGTCGCCCCAGTATGTCAGACTTTGTGCAGTAAGAGGTTGAAGGTATGCAAGAAGCACAAAAAGCTTACTTTGCTTCTACACGCAATCACAATTTTAAGAATGCAAGTCAAAGAGTTACAGTTTAAACCACTTGAAAATTACTTTTCCCGAAACATGTCTATTGCAAAGTACATCTCATTTCATACAATCCATCTATTTATATGATCTCCCCCCATCCCAAAGACCTGTAGTAGATGGACTAGCAGCACTAAATTATCTCTAAGTGTGTACATGTTGTGTGTTTACTTTATATGGAAGAAAGGTCAGGCAATCTACATCTGTTCCTTATTTGCCTAGTAAACTCTATGGATGGTGGTGACTGTTTTTGGGGTGTCTATTGGAGTTGGATTTGACTCAAAAGCATGGAAAGGGTGGGTGGATTAACTGATTTGTGTATTTGTTTGCTCAGAAACTTATGTGAGCAATTTGTGTCTTTACTGGTGAAACTATTGAGTTTGTAGTTAACGTTTATAAATCGATGACTACTGTTTAACTAGGTTTAACATATGTATGTACAAAATCATTTCATCATGATTTAACTGTGGCAGTGAAACTTGAATTACTGAGAGTTTTAGGTTGATGTCATTCCAAATTATAATCCTGGACAGACTTACAGCAAAGCTTAAATGATGGCACTGAATTGCAATGCAGACTAGACTCCATTCATTTTTTTTTCATAGCAGTGACCCTAAATGGTCCTGAAATGTACATGTGAGACTGTTCACTGAAAATAAATTACTTTACTTGCAAATGATGACTAGCATACAGTGAAGTTCAGCTTTTCCTCCTTGGTAGTCTGCTGAAAATGGGCTTCAAACTAGTCAACTTTCCCAGTAATCAAATGTCAATAAATAAATAAACAAATAAATAAATGAATAAATATCAATGGATCTGATGTTGACCATATATGGTATACTTAAACATGATTTCCTCAAAGACTGGCAAAAATTAATTCTTGACGAAAATACTGTAGACACAATTTTGATAATTAGTAGAAAGTGAACCTGGAACAATTGTTATCCAAGGAGCCATTTTTAATTCATTTAATGTTATACTCAGCCTAATGGATTGAATACACCTCACCATCTGAAAACATTTTGCAGACAGGCTTTTTGCTGTAAATGGAAAATGTTTTAATGTTTCAAAAATTATGAATGTGGACAAGTGTTTAACTGCAATTAAATCTAAACCAGTTCTCCCCAGTCAATTAATTGTATTAGAAATGACAAAAAGGGAGACACTATAATGCTTCACTATATCACTTTATATTCTGAGGATTGTGCTAATAACAATGCTAGATCAGCTGAGAATATTGTTTTTGAAGAACAATATGAAAGAAAGGATTTCTTGTGGAACTAACTACAGCAGAACCTCCAAAATATTCCCCAGTAATGTAATATTCCAAGCAATGGACGTCATCGGAATTCACATATCAGCTTCAGTGGCTACTAGATGGGAAACAGCAGGAGAACAAAAATATGTGTGTGAGTTATGTGATGATCTTAGCAACAACAGGTACTACGTTTAATATAATCAACATTTCTTCATGATATTTTATGTAAGAAAGTGACTTTTGGTGGATATACTTTTTTCTTGCTAAATTAGCCAATTTAGCTATAGCTCTATTCAAGCTATATAAATTTAGAGGGAAGCTTCAGCTGTAGAAAATTCCTGAAGAGAAATCTATGGGGAGTAATTATATCTCTTGCAAACTTCATGCTATCTACTGCCAATGATGTGTCTAGAATAGTTTTTGAGAAATGGTGTGTATTTTATTCATTCATTCATTTATTTATGTGCTTATATATCTGCATATCCACACCTATATAAACTTATATACTCCCCTACAACCTAGGAAACCTTCCAATTAAAAATACAAACAGAAGACTCAAACAATCTGGGTACTGTCCAATATTCAGAAAAACAAATAATAGGTCATGAGATTACTTGCTGCCACATTTATCAGCTTTACTTTTGAACTGCAAAACCTGTTTAGTAGACCAGACCAGATGATAAAACTTACAGAGCTCTGAATGAGGTAAAGATATTAGCATGTTTAACATATACACAGATATTTAATCATACCTCAATAGACTAAGTCTGGGCTTCAGAAAAAAAAAAGAATAGCTGTGGTGTTGAAAACTGCAGCAGTAAAAAGTTGCATTTTATGCAAACATGAGAAATTCATTTTTGAGACATTTTTAGCCACAAGCAGGAAGACCTCATTAATCTGTTAATTTGCATGTCTCTGAATCAGGTGGTATTACCACAATGTTCTATCCAGCACTTTTTGGTGGTAATTACACTTGGTAACCCATGCAGCATGTGGCTCAGGTAACCCCCTCATTTATTCTCCCCAACACATGCAGACATACATACAAGCACATACACTCACAGTTATACCCACACAAATAGAGGCTGTCCTAGAGCATGACCCCTCCACTCTATCTCACACACACACACACATACACACACACACACACACACACACACACACACACACACACACACACACACACACACTGTTAGCCTTAAAAACCACTCTGATTTTGCTTATTTTTGGCCACTCCATTATAAAATGTTTGATTTTCTGGTAGATTGTTGTGGATTACGGTCAGTCAATAATGCCAGCATTAGAGTTTCAAAACTCTTACTGTTTACAAAAATCATGTCAGTGCAAGCCCAGTTAATCTATTGTTGTCTTAAGTGACCTTCAGCAATATTTAAAATGTGTCCCCATTGTTAGTACACCTCGACCTAGGGTACTGAGAAGTATGGTAATCTTCCTCTCCCCCCATATTCACACACATGTACACACATTTGTGCTTGGGCGTGCACACACACACACACACACACACACACACACACACACACACAAACACACACAGGTAGTCTCACCAAGGACCACCTATACCCCTACAGACATGCATACATGCTACAACAGACATACACACACACTCATACACCACTGCTTTTCCTACCATCACTACTTCTCTGTTAAACCTTCCAAACCTTACCTGCAACATGATTTGTTATAATAGGGGATCACATTTTGACCATGTTCATTAAGTTAAGTTATCCAGCTTGGTGATTCTCAAAATCACTCAACTGTGTGAATCATTTCACAGAGACATTTCCAGGGGAGATTACATGGTTAATTATTATAGGCCACTCCCCAGAATGCCTCAATGGTATCTTAGTATGAATCATGGCTAGATAGTCCATGACAGTACCATGTAGAATCCATACCTGTCAACCTCTTAAAGCAAGAAATCTGGACAAAGACATTAATAAAAGTGGGACAAAGGCAAAAAATAGGGACATGTTTTACATATTACTCTTACAAACTTAAAAAGTTGACAGAATAACAGGTTTTGCATTAGCATGAAGTTCCTGAAATCTGAAACTCAAATGTCTGTCATTATTTTCTAACTTCAGTCTTTAATGATTTGCCACTAATTTGTCAGAAAACCACAATTTTATGAAAAACATTCCAAAAATATGAGGCAAAAATCTGGACATTCTGTGAAAATCTGTACAGTTGAGAGGTATGGTAGAATCCCTACTGTGGGCCTGCCTGTGAATTAGAAAGGGCATTTGCCACTGGTGGACCACCATGTTAGTGTTTACCACTGGCAGTAGTCCTTTCAGAGTCCCCGCTTATCTATATATCTGACATTTTATTATGAGTATCTAAGCTTCCCATTTTCTTTTCCTTCCTTCCTTCCTTCCTTCCTTCCTTCCTTCCTTCCTTCCTTCCTTCCTTCCTTCCTTCTTCAGGCTAAGCTAACATTTGGTCTTGGATACTGATCAATGCTTCTAACAAAGAAAAAAAAAGGTCAGTGTAAGACTCATAACACATGCTTCCATCATACTTGTGAATTTAGTTTAGGCATACAAATTGGAAGACACTATAGGATGCTACAAATCAATCTAGCTGCTTGGTTTATTTTTTTGTAAGAAAACAATTTTTTAGAGTTATTCTTGATTTCCAGCAGCTGTGCTAAACTTCATTCAGAGAGTGTTGCTTTTTGTTGAAGTCACTGTTTTCTGTCTCGATAAGTGCAATGCTGTAGCAAAAGTAAACAACACTTGCAAAACAAGAACATTCATTTATAGTAGTTGAACCAAAGCAAACTCCAGTGATTTGAAGAGGCATATGCTTTCCCCCCAAGAAGATATCTTTAAAGAAATAAGACAACTAACAGTTTAGATTATTTAGAGTTTTCTTCTATACTTTTTTTAGCTGTACAATGCCTATAACTGGTAATGAAGTGAATGAATATGTGCAAACACTAAGTTGTGCCCTCAGAATAACAACAGCCTGGAAATCATATACAGGAGAGGGCTGTTTAATGAAAACACTTGTGAGTGATACCGTATGCTCTTTTACTTCCAGATGACTACCTAACAGCGCAGCAATATAATCAGTACTGTATATGTGAACTCATCCGAATAACAGAACACGTCTTCATTACTGCATAACAACGTTATGCAGCAATAAGGTGACATAACTTTCAAGCTGCCCTCATTCCTGACTTGGAATTAGTACCCCTAATTTCTAGTTTCATCTCTGGATGTAGTAGCAAGTTCAGCACAGCACAGCATGTGTTAGCTGATGCTACTGAAAGGAGGGTGCTGGACAGATGCTAATGACTAGCTGACAGACTGCTGTTCCATAAAAAAACTGAACTCCTTTAATGGAGGTGCTAACTATGGTCTGCATTAGAAGTGATTCATGTTATTGAAGGTGCCAAGTACAAGTGATTTAATTTAAACTAAATCACAATAAAAATACCTATCTTCTTGAGGATATTACTGTGATATTTTCAGCTACTAGTGTTACTCTACCAATGAAATAGTCATATCTAACTCATACTTGAAATCAGAAATAGATGCTTCAGCACAGGCTGTGTACTGAAACTCACATCTGAATTATTCAAATCAATATCAATCCTAGAAGAAGTCTTGTGAGGATGAATTTTCATGTTTGATTGATTTTGTCCATCAAACAGATTCCTATTCTGTAAAAAGAGAAATGGATCTTGCAGCTCTTTGGACTGAGGCAATTCTGCTATATATGAAGTCATAGTTACTTGGCTATCATTAGGATCTATAGGTCTCAACATCTTTGTTGAAGAAGACAAAAATTTAGGAGGACAACACCCCCAAATTAGGGACAACTTTTAAAATATGTGTCTAATTCACTCAAAAAAACATAACAGAACAACATTTGGCATCAAGTTACATTTTCTGAACAATAAAAAGTGTGTAACTGTTGTTTGACATCATTGACTGACTTTAATCCTCAGTGGATTACCAGGAATTCAAAAATTTTACAATGGATAGGGCAGAAATATGTAGCAAAATCAGGAACATTCTGCAAAATTAGCCATAATTGTAGGGTATGTTTGGCACTGATGGACTAAACAAATGTTTCCTGTTGTTTGTAAACTTGCAAATCAGGACTTTGTATCAGATATGATCTTGACTGTTTCACTTATATCTGTTTTCTGAGAATTACCAAAGTGTTATGAATTTTGCTCCACATCTTTCTTTTCTTTGTACCGATTTTTTTTAACAGGAAGATTTTTGAAAGATTTGACATAAAATAACTTTTGCTTCTGCTAATGTCCTTGAAACAATTCTGTTGCAATGTTTTTATTGTTGGGTACTAGTAGAAAGAATGAGGAAAATAGTTCAGCCTTTAAATCTCTACCTGTCAGTAATCAAAATGGTGAGAGTCCAATAGACTATAGCAGCATATCTTCATATTCTACAACTGAAAAATAACAGTCTGAATAATGTGAATTGACATACATTTTAATAAAATTCTTCACTGTTTGCAGCATGCGTTTTACTTGTCCATTTCTTTGTGGATATCCTGAACCTACAGATTCCCACTGTTTTATAACATCATGAAAATCTTCATTCATAAATTTTGGGCCATCATTGGATGTTATTTCCCCAGAAATACAACATCATGAAAAAATAGACTTCAGGCTTCAGTTTTTCATTTTGATTTTGATTCCTAAGCATGTTACAGACTTTACAGCTCTGTGTTATTTGTCCTGTTAATCCTGACTTTTTGGGCCAAAAATATAACACAAACCCTTTATTTATATGTAATTTATATCATCAGTGAGCATCAGAACCCTCTGATCACACACAATTACTAAAGTATTATATCAATGTACAAAGAGGATGCACAAAAAATAAACATTTGCCTATGTACGGCATTGAATCTATATGCCATAAGTGAAATATTTTTAAGTCCCTGTTTGCACTGTACTCACTAAATCAGATTCTCAGCAAAACATCATAAAAGCTGACTGACAGGGGAGTGAAACAGTCTTCTCATTTAGCTTTGTTCCCAGAATTTGTGTGTTGTTATGTTATCGTCATTACCAGTCCTGTGAAGAACTGCCTTGGAAAAACAGACCCCAGAGGAATTTACCCCAACAAAAAAATGTTTGCTGCAGAATTTATACCAGAAGATAGTGTAATTAAACTTTACCACTCAGAGATCTTCAGTGGAAACTTAAGAATTAAAGACTACTAGAACTGAAGATGAGACGTGGTATCATTTTATGTGTTACTTCTTTTGTGGTCAGGTAATAGCACCCAAGTATCTCAGTCTAATACTTCCCTGCTAATGAGAAGTACACTTACAGAGGGTGTGTCAGAAACAAAGTCTTATGTAGAAGGTTTAAGGTATATTTTCTGAGTTAGGAGAGAACCTTGGTAGACCCTACTTAACATTTTGTAATGTTAGGTGAGACAGAAAAAGACATGTCATACTAATGGCAAAATTTAATACATGAATATTACTGCAACTTCTCCTAGCAGGTAACTGCAACAAATGGTCTTGCTACCACATTTTGATATATCATACTCATGGCAAAATTTAATACATGAATATAACTACAACTTCTCCTGGCAAGTAACTGCAACAAATGGTCTTGCTATTGCATTTTAAATCATGTCCATAGGCATACTCTTACATGCCTGCAGACACACTACAGTTGATAATGGACTGCTACCACTTGACCTCTGTCTGGCAAGATAACCATCTTAGTAAAGTTTTCCTGATATACCACACATCTCCTATGTACATAAATCTTATCTGTTATAATTTACAAATCTAAAACAAGTTTAAGTATATAATCATCTTTTATTTACTTTCTGTTCAACATGACAGTTCTGTTTCTGTATTATATCCCTGTGGATTGAATTGCATAAAAAACACAGCATCAATGGGACCTGACGTCCAGAATGAACACTGGCGAGACTCAAGATGAGCCCTGGGAACACACTCCATGCACCTTAACCTTGGCGCCGTGCGGGACTCTAACTATAAGCCATGGCAATCATAATGGAAAGGTCCATACTCCCATACATAGGAACCCCTACAGAACCCATAGACACACCCAGACAAGCGTTTTGGCTTTAAAGCATGATGGGTTGAGTTTTTATGGAACTCACTTTAAAGTTGGTGAACTTTTCCATTGACAGGCACATAGCAGTGGTCCAAAGGGCAGGGCCTGCCTTTGCCAAGCGCATAGCCGACATAATAGGCATCCCACTCAAGTATCACTGATAAAAACTAGTCCAGTACAGCATGCCTCAAGTTGGCTAAGGCCTTGACTTAAAACAGGCTCAAAGATCAGAACCTGCAAGTAGTAAACCCGCTCACACAAGTGGTGTCCCACAGTCCACTGTCCTGGACCCCTCTTTCTTTCTTTTGCTCAGACTCCTGTTAGTACAGGTAGGGGTGTCCAGGGAAGGATGTCCTGGGACAAGATAGAAGCTGCAAAGCGCATACACCAGCAGACACAGACATCCACACAAATCTCACAAAGGTTCCTCACTGAAAGCCGTTATCATACACCAGCAGACACACGCGCCAAAAAAAAAAATGGTAATGTTTAAAAAACTGGTGCGCAAAAAACAAACCGACCAAGCACACATGTATCCACATCCCCAGAGAAAAAATTCAGAGGAGAAGGATTATCAGTAGACAGCGAGCAACCCGCAGAGTGACACCCAAGTAACAAGAGACCAAAAGGGACCCAAACACCTTGCCACCTCTCATTGTGATCCATTCATATCAAACATTCACTTGCACAAGTACCCCTCAGTTCTCAGACATTTTCATTCTTTGTGAGACCTCATATTGAGTACAATGCCCCCATTTTAACATGTGGAGAGACCACACCACAAAAGTAAGGCTGAAGAGAAATCAAAACATATGTCTTATCTTGGTCTCAAAGAAGTTTCAGCTCTCTTCAGCAGGCTGAAAGCAGCTCACCGCCTCAGCTGCCACGCCTGCTCAGAGGTGATCTCTCCATTACCAATCAGGATCTGATGGACATGCTCCACAAAAAAAATCTCCATCCCTCAAAAAATACAAATCCATAAGGACCACAGGTAAAACACTTAAACAATGCGACATGCTGAGGAGATCTTAGGAGAGTTTAGATTCCCCAGGCTTGGGCTTTGATGGAACATTATCCCAGTTCATATTAGGCAGACACCTCACTCAAGAGAAATCTTGATGAGTGGATGGGGAGGATCATCCATTTTAGGGGTAGGGGTCTATGTCATGTCACTGCAGGGCACAGCAAAAAAAATTATTATATATATAAGGGGACCTTCATCATCACTCACTAGACAGAGGCTTTAGTGTCTAGATTTAATCTATACATTTTGTACCATTTCATGGGGTGGCAAAAGCCACATCATATGCTTAGCTTTTACAATGCCCCAGGGCAGATAGCCTAGTACTATACTATGAAACTATGTGTTCTTCTGTCTCACTTCCTACCCCTCAAAGCATGCATTTTACTGGCACAGCTGCTACTATATCCACTGTCAGTAACTGCATTGGCAGTATATCCAGATGTTCCTTAATTTTCTCATTTGGTCCACATATTAAATTTTATGTTTTTTCATTATTCCTGCATTAGCAGTTTTATACATATCAGACATGGGACGCTATAGACATTTGTTACCTGCATTAAATACATTTATTCACCTGAACATTTACTGACTGTGTTGCCTTCCTTAATTGTGCATGACAGTACCAATGAAGTTACGACATGTCCAGTATTGCACTCAGTGCATTGCACAAGTATATCAACCTTCTTCTTGTACACTTGTTTTGTAGGCTTCCCCTTGTTATTAATGTATTACTAATTGACATATGTGTTGTTGTGCTGTGTACAGACATTTGTTGACTGATCTGTAGTTTGTGTATACATCCTTTTTTACATTGTAGTGTATACATCCTTTTTTACATTGTGTATACATCTTTGTTTATGTCATGTACACAGGCCCTGCCTTACCTCAGTGTGGCCATAGGCCTGTGTTGTAGGCTCAAGCTGGGGTGGCTTGTCATAGGTTCATAGATTAGTACAAGGCTAACTGCCTTTTGGGCCATTTTAACCCTGGCCAATTACACCATGTGAGAATCAAACCCTGCACCTTCTGTCTGTAAGGTAAATACCTTAACCATTTTGGTAACCTACCACCATTTAGAATAGCTTGGAGTCTTGCATATCTGATTAGATAAAACTGCTCATTGTGCACAGTGTGTATGTGATGTTAACAAATCCCTAGGATTGTTTTTATACTTATTTCTGGAAAGGAGTGGAGAGGAGAAGAGATTCAGCTATTCTGGCAGACTTATAATCATTAATACATTCATGTAAGCAATCTACGTACCCTGATAAATATAAATACAATGGAATTTTCAATTAATTTCTTCACATTAGGCTGCTTACAAAAGGACAGTATCTCAGATATATTTCTGGCATGCTTCCTTAAGTGTAAACAGTAACTTGTAATGGTAACAAAAATATTTATTACTCTAAGACTAAGCTTCTTATTTCATGAATCTAGTTGAATAAACAGTTTTGTGAAAGAGTATTGCCTTGTAACCTGTTCACTTTTGT
This sequence comes from Protopterus annectens, assembly GCF_019279795.1. Lineage (NCBI taxonomy): Eukaryota > Metazoa > Chordata > Ceratodontiformes > Protopteridae > Protopterus > Protopterus annectens. The sequence continues at coordinate 1,225,641,171 of NC_056737.1, forward strand.
ATGTATTAAACTCTCATAAATCACCCTCATTTCTAGAACAGGGCTATTCAGGAGGCACAACTTAATAATCTATTGTTGTTAGAAGACTAAATCCCTACAGTGCTAGCTATAGTTATAGTGCGAGGTTATAATAGTTGGTGCTGTAAAATCAGGAGGTTGGCATCATGGATAAGGTGTTTATCTTACAGAAGTAAGGTACAGGATTTGCTTCTCACATGAGGTAATTAGCTAGGCTTAAAATTGTCCATAATAGCAGTTAGCTTAGTATTAATCTACGAACCTATATATATCCATACTATACTGATGATGTGCTCAGACCATATGAAGAGACAAAATGGATGGACCTGCCCCTTTGTTCATAGTTATATACTAGCCTAACTTCCACTGGAGCCTTCATAAGCCTGGCCAAACATCCCAAATGCAAGCTAGAGCAAGATTTACAGTCTGCAGCCATCCATTATAGAGAAAGATACTAGGCCTGGGCTATAGTTCCATTTAATTAAACCCCTAGTCTAGGTCTGTCTTGAAGAGGATTAGGGAAGAGCTCTGCTTCACATGGATGGGAAGCCTGCCCCAGAGCAGGGGAATATTTTGAAACACATACCTGTCCCTCCAACATGTCCTGTTTATGGAAACAGCAAAGTTTGAATACCTATATCAAGTAATTCTGATGTTATTCATTTTGCAAATACGCAAAGGTCCATCAGAGTGGGATCCAGTGATATCTTGTATGCCAGGCATAGATCACTTCTCAATAGTCTGTAGGAAACAAAGTTTAAAGACAGGGCTTTGAGGTGATCTGCATAGGACATTTTTATGTCCTGTATTTTTTGTGAGGAACATCGGTGGACACTTCAGTTGTTGCATGCGCCTGTGAGGTACATACTGATGGGGGGTGTCATACTCGTTGATGGGCCTGATGATGGCAGTGGAACAATGACTTCCTTGGACTTAGATGACATGCTGCTACTTATAAGTTGAACAACATAGAATTATTTCCTTACCACCTTATACACATGTTGGTCAAAATCCAGGTTACTATCTACATACATACTCAAATCCCTGCCTACTACGTCTACTCTTAGGGGTGTGTTAATGATGAGGTAATTACCCAAGGTGGCTGGCTTCCCAAGGGGTACTTTTTTGCATTTCTTGGCACTGAGTTTGAGTTTTAAGCTGAAGCTTTGGCTCCAGTCATTTGTCTGTGCTAGTCCTTCCTGCAGGATGTTAGTGTCTTCAGGGGATTTTATGAGTGCTCCTCATTTGCAATTACCTGAAAACTTGGTCGGCCAGGGGCCCTTGATATTGGCCTTGATTTCCAAGAAGTAGATGCCAAAAAGGAGCAGATCCAGCACAAACTCTAAGGGACTGCTTTAATGACCTGTCTCTTTGTGGAGGTGGTCTCCCCAACCTAATTCACAGGGTCCTATCTGAGAATCAGCCAGCTATCCAGCATGTAATTACAATGCCTGAGTGGAGTTGTATCAAATACCCTAAGCAGGACAAGGTAGGCAGTATGCACCATTTTGCCCTCATGAATTGCATTGGTGATGCTCTCAAAAAGTTTCACCTGGTTGACTAGGCATAATCTGCTTTTGATGAAGCCAGACCAAGTTGGATCCAGTGTTTGAGGGTTGTCCATGCCCTTATTAATCATTTCCATGATAATTCTTGTCATGGCTTTACATATAAGACAAGTCAGATTTATGGGTCTGTAGTCCTTGGTGTCCATTGGTGGCCCATCTTTGTGTAGAGGGATGACCATTGCAGTTCATATGTTCATAGGTATATACTAAGCTAACAACAACCAGGGCATTCCATGCCACCCAACCAAGTTGCCTCCACTAGTAACATGCACATCTTAATTGGGAGTATATGTTTGTTTGTTGGAGTATGTTTGTTAGGAGGTTGCTAAAAGGTTATGTGGGGGTGTTAATTAGGGAATGCTTACTGTTGGCCCCAGTCTGTAAGAGACATGGGGGCCAGCCTGGCAATGGATTTATGATCAACCATTCAGTGTTAGTTAGGGAATGTGAACTGTCAGCCTCTATCTATAAAAGACATGGGGTAAGCCTGGGGATGAATTTCAATTTTCCATTCAATGGTCAAGGTTACATTTGAATAGGGTTAGGGATGGATTGTCTCATCAACATGTTCTTTCTATATCACAAACTAAATTCAGATCCCTGGATCTTGTGTTTCTGATTCTGCTCATTTTGTCGATGTACAAAAGCTTCATCAAGCAGGCTAGATCTAAGTATGCTTTATATGCCAAACACTGATCACCTCTCAACAACCTATAGGATATTGAGTATAGGGACAGATCCTTAAGGCAATCTGTATAGGACAGAATGTTTGTACCCTGGATTCTCTAGGTGAGGAATCTCTTTGGACATTCCAACTATTGCATATACCTAGTCAGGTACATGGAAATTTGGGCATTGTACTCAAAGATTGGACTGATAAGGAATGAGTACAGCGGTGCTAAAACTTCCTTGGATCTGGATGTCAAACCCTTACTTATAAGTTAGGTGACATAGAATGATTTTGTTACCATCTTGGCTACATGTTAGTCAAAGGCCAGATTACTGTCTACATATGTTCCCAGATCTCTCAACTTTTGGGAGATCTTATAAATTGGGTAGTTTGCTTTGGTAGATGTTTTCCTAAAGGGCATTGTAATGCACTTCTTTGTATTGAGTTTTAACCAACATCTTTGGGACCAGTCCTTTGTCTGTGTTAGACCCTCTTGCAGAATGTTAGTTTCATGGGGGAATTAATGATAGCTCCCAATTTGCAATCATCTGTGAACTTGGTGAGTCAGAGCCTCTTAACATTAGGCTTGATCTCTGAGAATTAGATACCAAACAGGAGATGGTCCAACATAAAGCCCTGTGGTAATCCACTGCTGATTTGCCACTTGATGGAGGTAGTCTCACCAATCCTGACCTCTTGGGTTCTGTCTGTGTGCCAGCTGGGAATCCAGTGAGGTGTTTAAGGATTTATGCCTAGTACAGTGAGTTTGCTCACAATTCCTGAGTGGGGTATTGTGTCAAATGCCTTCATCAGGACTAGGAAGGTGGTGTGCACCGTTTTCCCTTCATCTGTTGCTTTGGTTACCTTCTCAAAGAAGTCAACCTGGTTAAGTAAGCATGGCCATTCTTTGACAAAACCAAACTGGGAAAGGGCCAGTGTCTGTAGGTTGACAATGTCTTTGTTGATGATTTCATGATAATTTATTCCATGGCTTTACATACTAGACTAGTCAGACTAATGCATTAGTAGCTTCTGGGGTCAATTGATGGTCCACCCTTGTGATTGGGGATAACAGTTGCCATCCTCCATTCACTTGGTACATAGCCTGCTTTGGTGCCATATTTGAAAAGTGCATCAAGTGGTCCAGATAGGTCATGCTTCAGGTTATTAAGGAGGCAACCTGGGATATTGTCAGGCCTCATTGAGGCTGTGTTTTTAGCATTAGTGAGCACCACTATGACCTGCTCCTTGGTGATAGTTGAGAAAGTTATGCTGGTAGGGATTTCACAAGGGGTGGCATTGGGGGAGTGTGGAGTAAAGTTTGAGCTGAATTTGTCACCAGCAGATTTGCTATGTCACTCTGCTCAGTGAAGTTGGTATTATTAACTACCAGTTCATCACACTTTTGCATGCTTCCTTTGAGATTTTAGGAATAGCTGTAGAAAGCCTTGTGGCTGCCTGATAAGCTGTCTTGACCTTGTCATTGGCCTTGTTGGATTTAATTAGTCATCTTATGTTCTTGCTTAGTCTTATTAGTGAGCTCTTGTCATTATGAGAATTGCACTTTCTGACTTTGGCCATGACTTTTTCCTTTTGTTATTTGCCCTTTTAAGACAGGTCCCTATTATTTCATCAAAACTTCACATCATTGAACAGCATTTTGGATGGCATTTTGTTGAACATGCCATTTGTTGAACCATTCTGACTAAGATCGTATTACAGTGTGAATCAGGAAATTTGCCCTTTTCCCACTTTAGTGTGATCTCAGAGTTGGGATATATATAATTAGCAGGGGGTGTGGGAGGTGTAGACCCTATATATGAGTGGGGTTCAATGAATGGCATTTCTGATGAAATGCCGGTCAATGATATGTGTGGTCAATGAAATAATATAGACCTTTTAAGACTAGGATTCCATCATTGTGGTTTATTTTGGGGGTAGTTTTCAGCTTACTTTTGGTAGGTCCAGTAGCCTTTCTGCAACTATTTACATGTTTGTACAGTGTTTCTGTGAATAATTCTGCATAGACTGTTGTGTACTCTCGGTTGTGCGGGGCATTACATCTTGGCAGACTGTCACTTAATAGGATGTCTTAATTTATGTGATAAAAAGCCTGTCTGGAAGCTATGATTAAATGGTCATAGCAGTGGTCCCAATAGGTCAGGTTTCACACTATTTAGGAGGCATCCTGGGATATTATCAAGACCCATCAATGTGTTTTTTTGGCCTTGGAGAGTGCATCTAGGATCTGCTCCTTAGTGATAGTTGGGAGAGGGGTATTTTTGATGGTATTTTCTGAGAAGCAACTGGGGGAGGGTAAATTGGAGCTGAATTTATCAGCCAGCAGATTTTCTATATCTTCAGCTTCATGTAGGTTGCTGTACTCACAATCAGTTCTGCACACTGCTCTGTGCTGCCCTTGAAGTCTTGGGCATAGCTAAAGAAGCCTTGTAGTCATTCTTAGCCTGGGAGGCTATCCTTATCTCAAATTTGGATTTAGTAGACTTAATTTACCCTCTTAGTTCTTTGTTTCGATTGATGAGAGTGTTGTTATCATTATGTGAGTAGCACTTCCTAATTGTGGCTATGGCTTTTTTCTTTTTGTTTTGTAGCTGGTTTATGTTTGGATTCCATCAGGGTGATTTGTTTTTTGAGTTAGTTATTAGATTACTCTGGAGGAAAAGCTGTCTGCATACATTTTTTACATGATCACACAGGGTTTTTTGGAACAAATCTACATAGGCAGCTGTGTTCTCAGGGCTTGAGGGGGATTGAAATTTTGACAAGTTATCACTTAGTAGTAGGAAGTTTGCATTAGTATAGTTCCTAAATATTTTTGGGTTAGCCAGGGTCACAGAACTGATTGCAGTCTGACCTTATTAGAGAGGACACACCATGCCTTCTATGAATCCAAAGAATATACTGCTGCAAGCATATGCACAGTTCCTTATGTATTCAGATCACTTTGCTATAGAAACATCACAGTGGAATAAAAAGAAAATTGTTAAGAGTTAATGAAGAATGCAGTAACAAATTAAACTGCATATTGGCCTGGGAAGATCAGAATAAACACTCCTCACCAAAATGAGGTTGATACTGCTTGAGTCTCATGAATAATTTATATAGCAGCACCTTTAGCTTTGATAATTATTGATTACAGTTTGATGTGTAGTTCCAATTTTTTTTCAGTAGTTGCAATTCAAGTTGTCCTTCCTGAGTGACTTGCTGAAAGTCTGAAATCATAGTGCAAGTTGCACAACAGGCAGCACAGTTGCCTTTGGTGCTGGAAGTCTAGAAGGCTGTGGTTTATATTGCCACTCCAGGTGACTGGACTGCTGACATTGCAGTGCAGAATTGGGTAGTGGAGGGGTGATGCTCTCCTAAGTGTGTCAACCTTCAGGTGAAATGAGGTGAGATGTTAAACAGAGATCCCATCTTCTTGAGTCGGTGTTAGTTCAGACGTATGTAAAAGATCCCCTGACACTTATTGAGAAGAGTAGGGGCAGCTATTGAAAAGAGTATGGGGACATCTCCAATGTCAAATTTCCCCTAGTAGTACCAAGACCACCTTGGGTGTCCCCTGAAAAGATGCTACTAGCTTATTGAGACTAACCCAGTCAACAAATGATAACTAAAATAAAACTAATGATGACTGTTGAAACATATGTATTTGACCTATACTTGAATTTACATTAATGCCTATTCATTATGTCAGCCTGATATTCCACCAAAAGTTTACAATCATGTGTATTTGATTTGCAATGTGCACTATTTTATGAGAAAGTTACATCCCCTCAATGCTACTTTAAAAAATATATCACATCCATGCAGCTCTCATTTAACTGATAAATATGGTATAATGTACTAAGTAACAGTACCAAACATATTCCCCAGTACCATTGCAAAGATGTGGGTGAGGTTTCTCCCCTTCACCATAATAGTGAACCTTGTAGTCATTCCTCACAGCTTAATAAATTAATCGGAGCATTATAGGATTCAGATTTGAATCAAGTTGTAGTACCCTCTAATTCCTGCCAAATTGCAGTTGTACATTTACAAGTGAAAAAACTCTTAGTTTATGACTGGATAAACAGTCAAATCGCAAAGTTCAGATGTATCCTTCAAAAAACAAAATCGATAGGTTTCAATCAATTATACAACTGCAACTCTGTTTGTCAGTTGTCCATTATTTTAGCTCTCTGTATTTAAAAAGTGTAAAAACTGCTGATTTGCAATGATCTGAGTTACAATAAGCCATGTTTGATTTAATTATTTTGCCCTATTTCAATACTTTGATGCATATACAGATTAATGTGGTTAATTCCTCTACACATTATTATTAGGATTGTGATAATATCAACTAGTGTTTGATTAAGTTCTGGATGATTATCAGCTAATAATTGTAATACTGCACTTAAATCATATCCTACACAATTCAACTTGTTCTGTTATGTATCCAGTACCTACTCCTGCTGCCCTAGCATAGTGGCTGCTAATACAGCTCACTTATTTTATTTAAATTTATAATGTGTATGTTTAATATTTAATGTATTAATTTGCTATAAATTGTCACCTTTGCAGTATGGATACATTCTAGTTATATCAGTTCTTTGTCACATTTACTGTTATTTTAACATGTGGAGTTACTCTAGCACAATTTAATATTTTTAAAACCTTTACTATATCGTGGCGTCTGTCCCAAACAATCACATACAGCTGATATATTTTGTCCATGGCATACAAAAAAATTGAGTGAGAAATTCTGTCACAAGCTGTTATCCTTCTGATCAAAGTAAACTTTTCTTCCAGGGCCTCTGCTGAAAAAATGGACTTCTACCCAGCTGGGCTTTCCTGGTAATCAAATGTCAATAAATAAATAAAGTTATGCAGGCTGCATTTAAAGCAGATGGTTTATGTTTCAAGGGATCTGATTTCTGATGGTACTATAAACTAAAAGTCCCTAGGAGTTTGGAGTGTATTTCTTTGAGGCTCTTATGTATGACATATAGCAGGTGAGTGTGATGTTATGATGTTTGGTTGTATTCCAGTCTAAGGCAGGCTTGAAAATTGTCAAGAATAATGCATAATTTTTAGAACCCTAATACACATCAGAGATTGCTGTTAAGTTCGAGATCCCTCTGCTACTCCAAAATACAGTCTGTCTATGAATCGAGCCCTGAATGCTGCAGCTGTTCCCAAAGAAAGGTAATAGACTACAGAGAGGAAAATTTAATGGTTGTCTAGGGGAGTCAAATAGCACCAGAAAAGTATTTCCAGGTTCATCACAAATCACAGTGCTACAATTATTTGGCTGATTCAGGGTAATTATTCTACTCTAGTTCCCAACCACTCCCTTGATTCATTACAGTCTTGCGATAAGATGATAACATAATGATGTATACATATTTATATTAGAGTATGTCCTCTCTGTGTGTTCTGTGTCTTAATATTTAAGTTCCTCTTGGTGTGTCTTTCATATGGTAGCCTTTTATGTCCCCAATGCCATTTCTCCAGTAACTGAAACTTCATTCCCATTTTAACAACTACAGTATTTTGGGGTGGAACATGTTGCCCTGCTTTTGCAGTCCATCAGAGTCCTGTTTGCACCACAGTTCCTCTCATTGTTCATACAGCTGTTGGATATAACCTCTCCAGTTTTAGAAAGCAGCATTTGGAACATGTACTGCTTGTATGCACTTGTCATGAAGTTTTGTGATTTTTACAGCACCTGTTATTATTTATTTGTTTATTTCTGTTGACTGGGATAGTCCGACTGGCAAAAAGTTGAAGCCAGGGAGAAAAGATCCAAACAATGAGAATGCAAATACATACAGTAATGTTGTAATACATAGATTTCTGAGAATGTCACTACAATACAAATAGAGGCAACATACAATAGCGCTCTGATGCATACGGTTCTAATGAAATACTGCATTAAGAATTCAAACAGCATAGGGTGAGTCTCTGTTATGTAAAATTCTGCGGAACCATGATATTAATATAAAAATATTTGAGAGTGCTTTTCAGGGTATCCAGTATTAAGAAAGTATACCTTAAGTTACAAAATGGAATAAAAGAGGAAGAGTAGGGAAAATTGGAGGAAACTGAGGGAAAGTGTGGAGAAATGAGAAGGAAAATGGTAATTTTGGGGAACTGGAGGAAAAAGGGAGAAATGTGTTGTGAAACTGGGATGAGATAGTGCAGCTCTGCAAGCAACTTGTGATGTCTGCTTAAGGTGTCCGTAAGCTACATGTATTATAAACATGGAATTAGCTTGAAGGTTACACATTATCCTGGTGAGGTTATTTAACTGGTTTACAGTTAATTTAAATAATTTAGTCCACCCATGCAGCGATCCGTTGCCAGTATTCTTTTGAATTTTCTCTCTTAACAGACTAGTCATTGGTTTCATTAGTCTAGCTGCACGCAGGTGATATAAGATAGGCAAAAGCCAATCAACTCCATTTTCTTTCACCCATTCTTAAGTTTGCTGTCCAATAAAATTGCTTCCTTTCTCACTCTAATTTTTAAGGCAGTCCACAGGCTGCACATAATTTATGTATTTCTTTTAGCACAGCCTTATGGCTTCATTTCTTACTTCATGAAACTGTTATCAAACCAAAATAAGTGTCCATCACTGTTGGAAATATTGTTGATTTCTCTCTCGTGACAGTAGTCTAATTAAGATGATTTGCTGTATTTGTCCAGGTTTATTTCCTCAGTATCTGTCCACGTGACTGGGGCTGCAGTTAACTTTGATGTATTCCTTAGCAAATGTAACATTGCTTAATGCCATCAGTAACCATGTGTCTGTTTAAAATGATTCCATGCTGTTGTGCCATTTGCATTGTAGCATCTCTGCCTAAGTCTCCAAACTGGTTGTGCTCCCGTCTTGCTATTCTTGACTTCTGTGTACTTTTTCTCAGTACCTCTTTCCAGTGCCATTTTATACACTTGCTGGTTGTATTTTCTTTCATTCATGGTATAGGGTATACAGGTTCAGAACTTCATAGGCTGTTATTAGGCTGATCACCACTAGGGCCTGTACAAGCCCAGCCACTAACTGTAAACCATTTGGGTCCCAAGTATCCTAGGCACCTGGGCATATATCGGGGGTGGCATGTTAGTAGGGAGGTAACTAAGGATTTGTGTGGGTAGTTAGTTTCCCATCCTATTGTCAAGGTTTCATTTGAATAGGGTGCCCCAGAGGGCAAAGTACACCAGCTGTGTTGCCAGATGATGCCAGACTCTCCAGTGGCCCATTTGCAGTGGACTACTATTCCAGTAATGCTGCAGTGTACCACAGGAGGGCCTCCATTTGGCCAAGATATTGGTCACACCCTGATGAATGACTAGATCCTCCATCACAGCTTCAATTATCTGCCGCAGTTGAATTTGGTTAACAAGTGGTTAACAAGTGGTGGGAGATGGGTGTCTACCTGAAAGAGGTGTTCACCCTCCATGATGAGTCTTTCACATCCCCATCACCTGATTCACCATGAGCTGTGGTTAGAATGAAATAGTGGTGAAAGTGTCAGGGCTGCAAAGTCTTCCTTTTCATCATCAGATGGACCTGCAGAGTGGAGACACAATGGGAAAAGTGTAATTAAATGTGACAATGTGACATGTCATTAAAGGACACTGAACAGTAAGAGAGATAGCAGTGATAAATACCCCATTTTGTAGTAGCAGTTTATTCTTTCTGAGACATCCCACCATATTGAAAAGCATCTCTTGGTAAGCAGAAAGATAAAAGTGCATACCTTGCTAGTACCTCCATAAGGATAAACATTTATCTTGAAGAGAGAAAAAAAGAGTCCACACCTACAGTACATCTCTGGGTGCTGTTTTCATAGAATAAGTTAATAAGTTTGCAGGTATTTACTAGGCTAATGATATGTGGGGATCTTAAAAAAGCCTAGCCTTACATTCCACTGTTAGTTTTTTAGCCCTTTTGATTTGTGTATGAATAACCACAAGGTGGCAGAAAGAATATGTCTGGACATTTACTTATTGTTCCTATCCATGGAAGACATGGGTTCTAAACCAGGGATGAATTTATGGTTTCTCATCCAGTCATCCAAATTATGATGCTTGAATATAATAAGAAAAGTACTTTGCTTTATGTGGAAGCAGCAAAGTGCAGTTTTTTGTCGACTTAAATTTCCCATCCCTGCAGATGTTCAGTACAGCATCCCTTCAGGTCATCCCAGTTGTGATGGCATTGCTCATCATACTAATGGTATTTCTTAGCATGAGGCCCAGGCTATGCCAGGCATACATGTTTTTCCAAATTTTGTCATATGGGTACAGAATCAACTGACTGAGGTAAATATATAGAAGATAAAACAATATCTTCATTCCCTTTAGTAGAAGTGCTACCAGCCATCTATGCCTCACAGGAATGCCAAATTGTATACCAAAATTACAGTAACTTGCCCAGATATGAGTGTCCATGAATCTCATACCACACCAGCATTTGTACCTCAGTTGCACAGGTTGCACTTATCTTCCTATTGTATCAAGCCTGAGAATTGGGGAATGTGATAAGGTCATCACAGAATTTGAGGATATGATAAGGTTATCACAGAATTCGGGAATGTGATAAAGTCATCACAGATGTGCTGCTCATTATAGCTCAAAAGATGCAGTTAAACATTCCTAAACTGAAGATTCATAAAAATTTAATTAACCGGCATTTTACAGTATAATATAGTCAATGGAAAATTGCAGTTAGATAAGCTTCTTTGAGCTTCTGGCTGTCACTCCTGCTTTACGAATTCCAGCAAATATATCATTTCTGTTCAGTTTGAAAGGCTTTTGCTTATGAATCACATACGTTTTACTGACAGTTTTTATTATGATGAAATATATGATACAGTAATTAACTGAACTAAATCACAGATGACAAATGGCATGTAGACAGTGGATCTCAGATGATGTAAATCTAACTGGCAATCTGTTTTTATTTATATAATGTAACACAAGCCTGGGCTTTGTTTTTTGAATATGTTTATTTCTGGATTACAGATTAATGTGAGGATGCTGTAGTCTAACTAAGTAGATAAATTAATGCCCTAAAGTATTGCAATTTATAATGACCCCATTAATTTCTGTCAGAATAATCTTAAGAAGATGTCTGAATGTTACAAAATGATATGAATCTCATTTATGAAAACTGATTTATGCATCTGAGAACATGTAATGGGTTGGCTGATTATGATGCCTGATTATTCTGTACCCTTGCATGCTGTAACTATTCTAGTTCAGGAGAAAGACCTTGGATTTATTATTACAGGTAACTCAGTATCTGTGATGCATAAGGGCCACTGAAGTGCAAAAATGCCAATTTTTCATATGAGTTTTCTTAAACATAGTGCAAGCAGAACAGAATGTTATTCCACCATTCAAACATTTAAATCTATTCATCTTATACTATTTTTCTAGATAATATCTGTTAACCAAAGTGCTATTTGTTTTCATTTAGACTGAAAAGATCAAACACAAGAGGGCAGTTCAATGGTCATTAACAGTTCAAAGTATTAACCCTTTCTAGAATGTTGGCAGACAGCTGCCAGACCCCTTTAGACAAGCTTAGTGTGTCCATAGCTGATTAATGAGATGCTTTTCTGTCTAATTTGTCACAGCGTGATAGAGTAAAGACAAATTACAAGGACAGCTAAGGATTCTGCAAACCATGGACTTTGCAGTAAGTATAAAATTGAAAGAATCTTAAAATACATTCAGTCAGTGCCAGTATGGAAGGCATCTGTCCTACATTACTGAAAAACTCATGAGTCAGAAACACAGCATCTGTTGGTAAAGACTGAGTGTGTTGTAAGAATATATTGATGGCATATTGAATTGCTCACTTCTCTGTTTCATGTTATTTTTAAGCAGTGGTACATTGAGCAACTCCAGACATGAAACAGATCTTGTTTTGGGAAGTATGATGGGTTGACGAATGAAAATGAGATGCAGTGTGTACCCACAAATCATTGCTGCTAATGTTTGGAACAGGAAGACAGGAACTGCGTAAGTCTACACCTGTGAAACATCTATGGGTTTTTGAGAAAGTGTATGTGAAGGTTTTGGAGGTTTTGCACATTAGTTGGTGCTCAGTAGGGCAAGCTATAAAATCACACTGATTCAGGTGCTTGTGGTATCCAGGTAAGGGGACTGTAACTTGAAAAGGTGCACAGACGTACACACTGGGCTCACAGTGTCCATTGTTGTATGAAAGGATAGCATCTAGCGGAGGGGCATGTCATTTGAAGGTTACATAGTTGATCAGGATGTGTGTTCCTGCAACTACAAGGTGTAGTAGTTTGCTGGAGTAGCATGCTGTTACAAACAAGAGGAACAGTTGTCTTACATAGAGTCATTGTACCTGTGACTACTTCCTCTATGCTTGACCCAGTATGGCTCAAACCCATGTTGCTGTGGACATAGGTGTAAAGCTAAATCACTGCAAAAATACTGTATGAGGTTTTGTTAGAGCAGGCGAACACCTTTGCAATGTGAGCAGCATTGTGCACTTTGCGTAGTTATACTGCTTATTTTACTCATATGACTGTTACCTGTACAGTATTCCAGAAAGGCTTTTACCACTATCTACAAGGAGCACCATTACTGTAGATGTAATAGATAGAGAAGAGAAATACAGTTTAGAATGTAAATGAACTGTATTAGTGCTATTTAACCATTCCTGAAGACTACTGTGACTTGCATCCCAATAATACAGTGCCTTGCCATGTCATAGAAGTGGATGGGTCCATACTGCTAATACTGCTAATACGGCTGAAGGTGTTTGTTGGAGGTAGTGGATAGCTGCTCCTCTACCATAACAATAACAAGTATAAAAAGGATACTTTCACATAAAAGATAAACATAAACAGTATACTTGTTGGTTATCATTTGTTGTGCAGGGATTTTGTGTTTATGTCACTTATTGCAATGTGTGCATGCACCTACATACAGCTTTTTACTGGTGACAACATGGTATGCAGTTCAAATATGCGTGTGTATTTTGTAAGTGTGCATGCAAATGAGCACATTGTTTGTGTGTGTGCATTTGTATGTGTGTGTGTGTGTGTGTGTGTGTGTGTGTGTGTGTGTGTGTGTGTGTGTGTGCATGTGTGTGTGTGTGTGTGTGTGTGTGTGTGTGTGTGTGTGTGTGTGTGTGTGTGTGTGTGTGTGTGTGTGTGTGTGTCTATTTGTGTTGTGCGCATGCTCGGGGTGCATGTGTGTGTGTCTATATCTAGCTGTTCATTGTAGGGGGCTACGAGAACAGGAAGCAAGCTTGCACTGTAGAGCAATAAGGTCTTCTCTGTCAGTGTGCTTTCTTAATTTTATAAACTCTATTTCTGTACACATTCTTGGTATGCATATAGCCATCTATGAATTGCATTAATATCTGCTTTTGACTGTTTAGGAAATTTGTACAGGTCCTGTGTACAACCTATCTTCCTGGTATACAGTATTTTTCTGTACTACAGCTCTTGCCATCTTTTCTCTCTGAAAAGCATCTTGGATTTTTATGAACTAGTCCTAATCATTGTGTAAAATGACTCTGAATTCCATTATTAGACATAAATATTTTATACTTTTTTCCTTGACAATACAACTTCTTAAATGGGAATTTATGTTAACTTACTGAGAAGTCATTGCATTGTTTTCCTCTTTTACATATCCCTAGCAATGGACAATGGAGACTACTTTAACATAGGATCTAGCATAATTAAATATACTAGAATAAAAACTACATTTTTCAATACATTTTCCAGAGTAAGACGTTTAACATTGCTTGTTAAATCTCATTGACAAGAAGAGTTGTGTGAACAGATATAACTGAAATGAAAATTAATCCAATATAGCTAGATAGCATAGAAAAAATATTGTTTTATTTGCAGAGGGAGGTATACACTCCTGAATATGTTATCCAATTTAAGTGTATAAATGGATTCAAACTGAGCTTCATTGAATGTGGTGAAATCTCCTCTTTGCCTGAAAAACTTAGAGATGATTATTGTGATGCCCCACCACTGGACCTGTAAACAAGGAGCCTCAATCCTCACCACTGGCAACAGTGGGGGATGTACATTGGGAGGATGAGAAGGTACACACAGAGTATTACCAGATGCAGCCATCTGCGTCATGTGCAATTTCCCTTAAGAGAACAAAGAGGCCACAGTCAGTCCTGGGCTAGTTTCTCCCTCTTTCTCCGGATCCCCAATAAGACTCCGCACTGGCACAGCTATAGAGTTGTGATCTCAGCTGAGTGTCCAAGCCGAGACCTCAAGCACACTCTTTGTATATCCAGTGCTTCATGTCCCTGCCCAAGTAGCTGACACACACACTCTCTGAGGTTTGATTTATACACACACACACACACACACACACACACACACACACACACACACACACACACACACACACACACACCTGGGAAAGGCTGGTACAGGTTTACTAGCTATGCCACCTTTTGCCCAGACTATAAGGTAGTTATCATTGCCACCAGTCAGCCCCTTATCAGCTACTTTAAGGCCCTTGACAAAGGGTGTCCGATCTTACTGTGTAATGTTACTATTAAAACAAATGGTAGTTTGACCAAGAGCAAGGCTATTAGGAGTTGCCCACAGTGTCACCAAATAAATATACAAGTACTCTCAGAACTTAAATAGCTCTACAAAGATCAGCCACAATGAAAGGTTTAAATATATTTAATAATAAATAATGAAAGAACAAAACAATACTAAATATATATTTACAGTGACATCAGAGTTCAAAATCACAGGAAATATTTAAAACGACATTGCAGGACAGTCAAAAATAAATGAAGAAAACATATATAAACTAAGCTTTGCTATATTCCTGACTATATCTAAGAATGTTACTATTCCCTAGAAACTTGCTTACAGAGCAAGGCAAATGTGTGGTGAATGGTTTCTGTTGTTATCAGGGCCAAGACAGAATACAAAATGCTGTCTCTCACTAAGAGACTTCCCAAATTAATATCTCAAATATTACTTCTGGGATAACTTGCAGAATGATATCATTACTTGTCATCTGGTTCCTAGTTCCCACACCTAAAATAACTACTGACGGCAACTGGTAGCATTTAGCATCTACTTATGAAAATACATAGACCTCACATCTTATGCAGATGGTGGAAGTAATAAAACAATTGCATCCCTTCATATTTCAAAACTAGTAATTATTTCACCTTAAAGACAATAGAGAAAACTCCCTAATATAGACATTGTGTCTGTTGTTGCACTGAAACTGAAAGATAACATATTTTTATGGTCTAGCTATAAAGTAATTTAATTTCATTTATTTTTCTGATGTTAACCTCCTGTATTCCAGTTTCCACTGTTAAAATATATATTTACACAGTTACAATAGTGCATGTACATTTCTATTCTTTTCCAGTAGGGAACACTGTAGATCCATTTTAAACACAAGCATTTTGCAAACCCTGTTCAACACATAAGCATCTTACACAAATCATTCTGATATTCACCAATGACATAATTATTTACCAAATTCCAGATAGCTGTGCTGGCAGTATCTCCTTTCGTGACAATTATATTAAATTAGAGGGGTGCAGTAGGGGTGCAGTGAGTGAACCTTCCCTCAAAGAGTTAGTGGAAGGCTTAGACATACATATATATTTTTTAAAATGTAGGCAGAATTCAGACTCATTGCATATAAGGCAGTACCTTGGAAGTATTTTATACACTTATGAGACATATAAACACGTCAAGTTTATAGTGTTTTTATATCTCTTAAATACTAAATATTTTTTCTGAGTTTATGTGGAGTCTTTCTGCTGTTGTAGCACTTCTGAGACCTTTTCTCAATGCCTTCATGTTCCGGTGGTTGTGTAGTTAGTTACAGAGATGAAACATTATTTTAAAGACTGGGGCAGAAGAAGATAAGATTAAGTACATTTTCCTTTTGAGAGCAGAAATTGTGTTTTAGAGTCTGTGTACCTAACATAGAGGATTATGAGTGGGTCAGTGACTGTAACTACTTTGTTATGTGTTCAAGACATGGATGCCAAGAAAGTCAGATCGAGAACAAAGATCGGGAGGTGAATACAGGCTTATGATCCTCTGACCCTCTCATAATTCTTTGTTGTGCATGGTTATTTATCTTCTACATGTTCTACAAATTAACCAAAAGCAAGATTAAAAAAAATAACTAAAAATAAATAAATAAATAAATTAATTAATAAATGTGATGCATTGCTCTGGCTTTGAAAGCTAGTAAAGTAGTGGGGGAGTAATTGACATCTTACATATTTACTGTGTAGGTGAAGTAATTTAATTCAAAATACTCTGTGTACTTCAGCAGACACAGGCTGAAATTGGGAGTTGAAACAAAGCTGTTTCATGCCCTGCTACTGCTGTTTACTGGACAGCACTGTCTGGTTTTAGTGCTTGCAACTTCTAAGCATTGTTACAGCAGCACTGAACCAGGATATAATTTAGCATTTTTTAGTGTAATCGGGGTACTATGCATACAACAAAACTATTACTTTTGTCTGAGCTCTCACACATACAACCATACAAACTATTTCTAAAATTTACGAAAATGTTTTGTGTATTTGTAGGGGTACTCCTTTAAAGAAATCACTCATAGTTATCCAACCTTAAATCTGTTCTTCTGTCTATAAATTTATCTATTGATTTCTGTATTTGTTCCTGCATATATATTTATATTTATTAACAGACCAGTTAACAGAGTATATTCCAAGAGAAAAGTCATTGGTGTGCAAGGCCTGAAAAATATGTATGGACTAAGTCAACATATTAGTAACCAAAGAGCTGTTAATACAAATGTACATTGTAAAGTACAGTATAATTAAAATTACTCTAGAACATATACAACATTTTACATACTTTATTCTTGTAAACATAAAATAAAGGTATTAAAGAAGATAGTACAGTGCAGCAGTATTAGCACAGTATGATTTCAGATGTACTTTATACAAGTATGGGAACTCTTACTAGGGCATAATAGGTATGACACAGAGGCAAGCTGAACATTATACTGGGGTGCTGTACAGACATGAGTCTAAGAAATGGATCCATGAAATGCAGAGAGATTGCCCTGCCATTATTTGCTTACAAGTGCTTTACTACTTAGCATAAACATCCTTGTCGTGGGGAAGAATGTGCTAATGATTCTATGATGAATTACTAGCCTTTGGTGTGAGATTCGACCCCTGTACCTTGTGTGCATGAAGTAAACACCTTAACCATTTTACCAACCCTCATCCCCATGATGAGTTGTCCTTGGTGTGAGATTCAGAGATGAGCCATCCTTGTGCCTATGCAGGTGGAGCTGATGGCATTGCTGCTCTAATGATAGAGGATACTATCAGTAGCCAAAGCCCTGGACAGTCCATTAGACATTTCCATTATCATCTGAGTACAAAAGTTATTCCATCAAGGCACCCACACCAAGTGCATCTGGTTGGAGGTGATAATCTGTTGTCTTACCACTTACATGTGTGTGTGTGTGTGTGTGTGTGTGTGTGTGTGTGTGTGTGTGTATACATATATATATATGTGGTGTATGTGTGTGTGTGTGTGTGTGTAGATAGATATAGATATAGATATAGATATATAGGTTTATATTATAATAACAAAACATCAATACTTCGAACATTAAAACATCGAGATGAAACACACAAAATGTTAAAATAACAAACACTGCAAAATGTCAAACCCCACAGCATCAAATTTCATAACATCAAAACTTAGTGCAGATACACCAACTTGTAACACAGACACACATCCCACAACCCAACAAATTACACCATCATGTTCTTCCATGTCACTGGTTTACATCTCAAAAAAAATAAAGTGTTCTACAAAATGAAGCATAGTATGAAACCTCCACATTTTCTACAACTAAGAAAACTAAACTTCAACACTGCAAATGAATGGGAAATAAATGTGAATGTAATAATTTGCAACGGGTCAGCACCATCTTGTATCAGGAATAGGTAATGTTAAGTGACATGCGTGGTAACATCGTAACTGCTGTCACAATAATGTAAGCTGAATAATGTTCCCTCTTTGCTAAAACTTCAGCACAACATTCTTGTTGAGCATATACTTTATGTTTCTTAGGTAACAAAGAGCTACCAGTGTTTAACTGTAAGCTCAACTCATCCACCATGTTTTGCTCTTGTACTAGCATGTTCATAACGGGTTTATATCATATGTTCAAAGTTTGAAACCTTTGAACGTTAATTTATCGAAATTAAATGTTCGAAGTTTCAAACATCAAACATATGTAAAAAAAAAAAAAAAGAAAGGGAACTTACCTCACTGGTGTAAGAAGATTTCCCTTTACTGTACTGTAGTGCGGTCTTGGAGTTGGTATATTTAAGGAGCGGGGGGTGTGGGGCCCCCTGCCTACAACAGTTTGTTTTGGAGTTGGGTTTTTTCTATTTAGTACATGTTTGAAGTTTTATAACTTCGAACATTTAAATTCGATTTTATGATGTTCGAAGTTATAAAACTTTGAATATATAATATAGACCCTGTTCATAACCATACCTCTCAACCTCTTAGTGCAAGAAATCTGGACAAAGCTTAACAAAATGGGGGTGCAAAGGCCCAAAAATAGGGAAATATTTTAAAAATTGCTCTTACACACTTAGAAAATTGGCTAACATAACAGGTTTTGTGTTAGCATGCATTTTCTGAAGGATTTAAAGTCTGAAGCTCAAATACACATCATTATTTAGTGACTTTAATCCTTAAATCATCCCAGTAATTTGACAAAAAAAAAAAAATTCTATGAGGAACAAAAGAAATGTATGAGGCAAAAGTCTGGACATTTTGTGAAAATCTGTACAGTTGAGAGGTATGTGAATCATAACTAACAGTAAGTCAGAGATGCACCATCCTAAAATTATCTCACCCTCCTATGCCATGCTTCCATTGAATTTTGCGTACTGGGCAGTATAGGAGGCAAAGGTGGAAATTGAGCAGACATAACAGTACATGCAGTCAATTTCCAATGCTTTCCTAGGGGATACTAATCTTGAAAATACTTCAGCAACTCCCTAAATGACACCCCTGTCTCCTATTCTCTTTGACTTCTCCGACTAATACCTTTAACTACTCCTCAGCCGGTTCCCTCACACCTACCCTACTGCTTGCTCACCTTGTTCTAACTGCTCTCTCAGCTCCTTCCCCTAACCTGTGTACTGACTCTTTTTCACCCTAACTTCGAGAATTCCATCTTACCATCTTGTTTACTACACTCTGTATTATTGTATTTGTTCTCATATGATTGCAATCTCTGATGCTCTTTGTTTTTGTGTGCATTTACCTCAGTTTATACATTTGTGTAACCAGACAGAATACTACACTCTTTGTTTTCAATATTGTTCTCATAATGCTGTTTTTGTAACCTTTTGTGTGTACTTCTGTTGAGCTTTTTTCCTCAGGCCTCCACTGAAAAAGCTCAGTTTAAATATCCCAGTCAAAAAACGTCAAATAAATAAATTTACCTTCCATAAGAAACTAATCTGATAGTATGATAAGCACTACAACACTTCACTCTCTTCCAGGAATGCTAATGCAATCAGTTTTTGACACACAACTGAAATGCACTACATTTGCCATACAGTCTTGACAGACCAAGGACCTGTACTTCACACCAGATGTTTTGGCTAAAGTGGAATAAACAGCCTTTAGATACTGCACCATCGACATTACTTGCAATGCTTTTCATGGCGGCAATTTCAAAATCGCATATAACAAAGGATGCCTTTGGCAGTAGATCACAGCATTCTATAAGGTCAAGCATACATTCCCAAAGGAAATTGTAACTCTTAAGTGACTTGTTACTCATTAATGCAAAAACCAAAGAAATTGTACAGTGACTACCAGACCAATTACCAAACCAAGAATACTATATAATTGCTTGCAAACAGAGCATTTTGTAAGGAATGTCCCCAGCATTACCCACACTGTAACTGAGCAGAGATCAACCGAATTCTGTAATGTAGACAACACTGCAACATGTGTGCGAATAGAAGCATCCACCATACATTTCTCTATAAACTCCCAGTCTTTAATTTACATTTATTTACACATAAAGTATCCAGTGTAACTTGTATGACAACACTTGCAATAGAATGCTGTCTGCACACTCTGTGTAATTGTTGCAACATAGCCTTTCTGTTAGGTAATACACCTAAACACTCTAGGGATGTACTAGCCGTATCATCTTCAACAACTAAGTAGGGCAAATCTCTTCAGAGCTTTACATGCTAAATTTCTCTATGATGCTAGCATTGGCAGCATGAAAATGAGCAATACTTTTTTTTTAGCTGTTCATCTCCAGTGGTGGTTGTGACACCTCTGCACTGGCCCAGTAATCAAGGAGCCTCAGTCCTCACCACTAGCAACAGCTAGGGGATGTACAGATTGATAGGATGACAAGCAAACACACAGTAAGTGTAATTTCCCTTAAGAACACACAGAGACCACAATCAGTCTGGGGCTGGTTTCTCCCTCTTTCTCCAGGTTCCCAATAAGACTTCCAACTAGCACAGCTATAGGGTTGAGATCTCAGCTGAGTGGTCAAGCCAAAACCTCCAGCACCATCTCTGTCCAACCAGTTCTTTGTGTCCCTGCCCAAGTAGCTGACACACACATACACTTTCAGATTTGATTTCCACACACACACACACATACACACACACACACACACACACACACACACACACACACACACACACAAACACACACACAATTGGGAAAGGTTGGCCCAGGTTTACTAGTTATCCCACCTTCTGCCCAGACTATAAGGTAGTTATCGCTGCCACCGACTGCTCTTATCAGCTACTCTAGGCCCTTAACAAAGGGTCTCCAATCCTACTTTGTAATGTTTGTAATAATCCAAATGGTAGTTTTGACCAAGAACACAACTAAATAAAAAAGTTTTATTAAAAAAAGTTTTTTAAATAGTTTTTTTAACATTCACACATCGAAATATATTATATTTAACTTTGTTTTACACTTTATTTAAATGATATGAGATTTATATAAGAGAATAATTCCATGTTCACTCGTATTTTTATGCAATTGTTCCTTTAAAATTTTAATTAATCAGAGTAATTAGCATTCAATTATCTGGCTGTTTTTACTATATATATATATATATATATATATATATATATATATATATATATATATATATGGCTTTATTTATACTGGTGTTTATCTAATGAAGTCTGTGAAATAAGACAAAAACGCTGTGGTTTATAGTTAATGCGTTTATGAACTTTACGTTGGTCTGGTTTGTGTTCTTACTTTTGGCTAATAAAATTTGGTTGTGGAATATTTTTTTCATCTCTCGTTTTGCACCTCAAAGGATTTATGAGTTTTGACCAAGAGCCATGCTATTGGGAGTGGGCTGTACAGTGTCATCAAATACATATACAAGTAATCTAAAAGCTTAAATATGTCTCACAAATATCAGCCACAAAGATAGGTTTAAATATATTTAATAATAAATAAATGAACAAGACAATACTTCATAAATCAACACAGTAACTTCAGAGTTCAAAACTACAGGAAGTATTTAAAACAACATTGCGGGACAGTCTCAAATAAATAAATACAGAAAACATCTAAACTAGTTTTTACTATACTCCTATCTGTATCTAAAAGAAATTACTGTACCCTAGTTACTTACTATTAGCAAGGCAAATGCAGATGGTGATGATGAGTGTATGTTCTTGCTAGGACCAAGACAAACTACAAAATGCACATTCTCTCTCTGAGAGAGTTCTTGAATCAATATCAAATATTACTGCTGGGTTAGCTTGGATGACACCACTTTTTGTCACCTGACTTCAGTTCTCAGGCTAAAACAGAAACTAAGAATTCAACACCTCTGTGTTAAAAATACACATCTCTCAGAAGTTTGCAGATCTTGACAGTCATAAAACAATAAAACACAAAACAACGCAGAAGGCACCCTAGTTCTAGACATCCTTTCTCCTTGCTGTATTGAAACTAACTTTTATAACACGATCATAAAATAACTTAATTTCAACTTATTTTCTTGAAGTTTTGCAGGTTAATCTTCTATGTTCCAGCAGGGTATGCTGTGGTTACATTCTTGAAGCTCAGTACATAACATAAAGTTCTGTATAAATCATATCAATATTCACAAATGACATAGAATTATTTACTAAATTCCAGATAGATGGGCAGGCAGCATGACAGTAGTAACATTAACCACTTATCCCTTACATGTCTCAGAATACATTAGTCTGCAAGCCCAATACTTAGTTCTTTTTTGTACTTTTTCTAAGTAATGTAGATATCCATCAATTTCTAACTCTTCTTTCCCTTTTCGGCTCATTGTAATTTGATATACGTCTCCTAAGCAACTAGGAACTTTGGCAGCCATGCAATGCATTATAAAGTTAGCATACTCCAGTGATCAGTACAATGCTGGACTGCTTTGCTTAAGTACTGGTTGCTTCAATGCTATGAAATTTTATGCTATGGGATTTGATGTTTTCAGCGTTCATTATTTTAAGGTTTTTTGTATTTTGTCTCAATGTTTCAACATTCGAGGAATTGATGCTTCATTACTATAGTACAGACAGAAATTCAAACATACGTATAAGAAACCACTCATTATAACTTGCTTTTAATACTGTGGTGCAGCATCAATGCTTGCTCAATAGCAAAGCAGCACTGCTGGTGCAAGTCTGTGCTCTGCATACTTGACAGCTAGGTGTTAACTCCAGTATTACCTTGAAAGATTGTTGAATTATGACATCAGCAATGTAAAGTAACTTGAAATAATGACATGCAAATGTGACTGGAGTACAGAAATACTGAATGAGGCACATTAAAGATTCTCAGTCAATGAATCGTGTTGTATACTAGAGCATTACGCTTCCTGCCCAAAGGGCAAGTATTATACTGTTATATGGAGTAATGTTGTCATCCACATGGTACTGTCATTCAAGAGGTTCATTAGTCTCATATGCATGTTGAGCAACAGTCCTTCTGAGGGGATGAGGTTGAAACTGTATTCACAGTACTACAGTCTGCCTTATCACAGACATTTATAAACAGCACTTTTACTCACTGAGCGATGCCACTAATAACTGTGCATGCATGTTCTTGGCTGCTAAACTGTGGGGCATAATATTTCACCAACATAAACTAAAAAGTGTGACATAGTATTAAGTATTGTGTGCAAATTGTTGGAGCATTGCACATGACACAAAGTAGCACTACCTTCACAACCATACAAAGGAAGCTACCAATAGCTGCAGTGCGTGTCATGTTCTTTGTACTACAGCACACAGAAACCAATGCTATTCATTGTTCTGAATCACACATGAGATATAAAGAGAGAAATATTGCCTTTATGCAACACCTTCCTTGGACTGAACCGGCCATTTTCAAATGTCATGCATCATTTAGTCATGCATCATTTAGTCCCCTCAGTACCAGTCCTGTGGTCAGGCTGCTCAAACTTGCCTCTGTAATCTACAACAGGTCCTTCCTCCCTGCCAGCACAATAACTAAGAATACCTCCTGTTTATCCCTGAAGAGTCACTGGATTTACCTGCTTATCCTGGGTCACTAGGAACCCATTACTGAGTGCACTTCCCAACTTACAAAATTGTTATTGAATGTATGTACCAAAAGAAATACACCTGTAAACTAGCTAATATAATTAAGATCTTAATACCTACCTATGCTGATCTGCCCTCCTGAGGTGCATTTTTGTTTAGCAGCCTACCGCAACTGTCTGCTACTCTTCCCCCCCAGTCACTAACCCACTGTAACCAAATTGCTATAAACTAAGGTTTACTACACTCTTCTACTTGCTACTACCTTCTTTTACCACAAGGTGGCAGCATCCACCATTGTAATTGAAATCCCCATACTACTTCCCCTGTGGATTTTTCTCCTATTTCTTTAAGCTGCCTGTAGTTTTGTTCCAATCCTGAGGTTATTGAGTTAGCCCAGAGGTGCTTACTATTACAGCTTGCTGACATTTTTTTTTACCATACTCTTATTCTCCTTTTATGTTACATATCCTCCCCTCCTTGCTATAACACTAACAGGGCTTCTTCCCTTTTAATTTTCTCTACATTTCACAATTACTTTTTTCTTTTGCATCCTCCTCACTTGCTCTATCCCACTCCATTCGCCCTGCGGGCTCACTCTGCTCCCCTACCCTACCCCCAAATCTCACCCACCCCCAGTGCTCCTACATTTATACATAACAGGACATTCCTCTTCCCCTAAATAGCCAATTACCTCATTATACTTCCCTGAACAGTACACATATACACACTCACATTCTTACAGATCTTCTTACTACCTGCCCTGCTATACTGTATATCTCCTATCTAGCTCATTACCTAACTCCTTTTTCTAACTCTTCTTGTTACTAGCCCTCTTCACTACCTTCTTAAATCTAGCTCGCTTATTTCAACCTTACTTCTGGCTCTTCACAGCGCCTGCCCTACTATACAATCACTCACCTATCCACCACATCAGTGTTAATACTGCTCTTTATCCTCACACAATACTCCTTCCTACCATGTCCTCATCACACCAACCTAACTTTAGAAACCTAATCCTCTGTCTTGCTGCAACACACATACTACTTATACCATTAATACTTACATTGTATGAAAACCTACATATCACTGCATCCCTCCATCCACTTAAACAAACATCACCTTTCATCCAACCTACTTCCCACAATCATGCCAGCATCATCTCTAACTCACTATACCTTTCCCCAAAGTATCATAGGCTAGCTCATATTACTTTCCAACAATCCAGAAAATCCCAAAATATTCTCTACAAACTCCTTAAGCTCTCATGTACTTTTCAAAAACATCCTGTTCTTCACGGTGATATTCATCCTAATCCAGGACCTAACAATGACACTCTATTAAATCCTCACCAATCCCATCCTACCACACCAGTTACCATCACTGAAACTGCTAACTCTTGACTCATAGCTCATCTCAACATACAAAGTGTAAACAATAAAGTTAACCACCTTCGTGCTCTACTGGACGCACACTCCTTTGATATTCTATGTCTAACAGAAACCTGGCTCAAACCAGGAACAAAGGATAATGAAGTCATCCCACCAGGTTCTAACATACTAAGACTAGACTATACTATTAAAAAGGGTGGAGGGGTAGCAATTCTGTACAAATCTGAGCTAACTTTATCTGTAGTAGATCTACAAATACCTCTAGATAATAACATAGAAATCCTTATCACTAAACTACAGATAAATACCAGTAAATCTATTTACATAATTTGCCCCTACCTACCTCCAGGCAATAATATCAACACCCTTGAAAATAACCTCTACTATCTTTCATCTTCCCTCCCTCAAGAAGCAATACTACTTGGGGATTTCAATATAGACTGGAATTCCTGTACCTCTAACAAACCTCCAGTCCATATAAACCTGTATGGCTTCTCTCAAATTATCACTACCCCAACTAGAATTCATAAACCCAGTAACCAAGAGAGTACCTTAGATTGGATCCTAGTAAAAAACTATCCCCTCACCTATATAGCTGATACCCTTCCTGATGTTATTAGCGACCACTTCCTAACTTACATAATTAGGCAAAAAACCTTCATTGCTAAACAAACCATCCTTAAAACCATATGAAACAAAAAACACTTTAGTACCATAGGTTTCCAAGCTGAGTTAAAAGTCTGAGACTGGTCTCCCTTAAAACAACTCTCCCTTGAGGAAGCAGTATCCTATTTTAACTCCAAATTTTTACAAATACTGGAATACCATGCCCCTAGTAGATCCATAAGAATCAGAAGTAATGCTGCACCATGGCTCTCTAGACAGACAAGACACAAAATCCTATTAAGAAATAAAATCTGGTCTAAATGGAGAAAAACCAAAGATCCAACCGATCACCAACCGATCACCAGAACTACAAGCATTGTAGAAATACCACAAAAAAAGCAATACTCCTTGATAAAAAAAAATATTTCTTTAAACTCCAAGACAAGCATCAACAAACCCCACAAACCTTCTAGACAGCTATTAATAGACTTCTACACCCAAGTAACTCCAAAACACCTACCCCTTCTGGTCTCTCCTTAAGCACCTCTAAGGAAATAGTTGACACCTTCAGTACCTTCTTCACAGAAACTATTCAATCTCTCGCTAATTCCCTACCTCCTCTCAGCTCTACCTGCAGATTCCCTATGAGTACTAAACCCCCTACCTTTGAATTAAATCCAGTCCCCACATCCCTTATCTTTACCCTCCTTTCTAAAATTAAACCATGCTCCCCATCAGCTGATCTCCTTCCAGCAGAATACCTACAAATAGCAGCTAAAGCAGTCTCCTACCCTATTTCTATACTCATCAACAGATCAATTACTGAAGGTTCTATCCCATCCCTCTGGAAAATCTCTCACATAATTCCACTCCATAAGGGAAGTAACTCAACTGAAATTTTTAACTTTCGCCCCATTGCCTTACTCTCCCCTCTAGCCAAACTTTTGGAAAAATGTATCCATCACCAACTACTTGACCACCTACTCCAAAATAACCTCTTATCTGACTGTCAACATGGATTCAGGCCTTTCCATAGTACCACTACTGCCTTACTATCCTTCTCGGACTGTATCAACAAGCATCGTAACAACAACAGGCTCTCCACTGCACTCTTTTTAGACCTATCCAAAGCCTTTGATATGGTGAACCATCAATTACTACTAGACATGCTAAAGCAACTCTCTCGCAGCTCTCAGGCATTACAATGGTTCAAATCCTACTTAGAAAACAGACAGCAAGCTGTCCTCTGGGACAATAACCTTTCCACTCTTCTTCCTGTTACTCTAGGGGTCCCTCAGGGCTCCATTCTAGGGCCACTCCTTTTCTCTATTTTCATCAATGATCTAAAGCTAAATATTCCCCAAGCCACCTGCATACAATATGCAGACAACTCCACACTAGTGTGCTCTGCCACTTCATCTGCTGAGCTCCAAAACATTACCCAAACAGCATTTAACTTAGTTGAAAAATGGTTCTTGCAACGCTGCCTCCTACTAAATGCCAAAAAACTAAACTGCTGATATTTACTCCAACACTAAAGCCCCCTATAAATTTTACTGTCAAATCTAGTAATGGTACTTTAATCACACCTGACCTGACCACTAAACTTTTAGGTGTAACAATTGATCATAATTTTAACTTTGACACACACATTGACACTACCATTAAAATTGTTAATAGAAATCTTGGCTCACTATATAGGATTAAATCCTTCCTTACCCCTGAAGCCAGAACCACCATAGCCCATACCCACCTGAACTCTTCCCTCCTCTATGCTTCATCCATTTATACTAATCTCTCAAAATCTAATCTAAGCAAACTAGCAACTTCCTACAGCAACATTGCCAGATTTGCCACAGGGTTTCCATATAGAACCCATCACTGCATAAATCTTAAACAGCTAGGATGGCTAGAACTAAAAAAACAGCTATTATTCCAACAACTCGCTATCACCCATAAGATACTCTTTCATACCGTTAATACTCCTATTCTTAGCAGCCTAATCTCTCCTTATAGAAATCTCACTACCCTGCGCTCAGCAAATAAACTACGAGTAACCATCCAAAAATCCCATAATAAAGCAGAAGACTCCCTCTTCTCTAATTCCATCGGAAAGATGTGGTATAGGCTCCCCAGTAACCTTCAATTGCTCTCATCACTACCACTTTTCAAGCACCAACTAAAATTACTCCTCAAAGCACAATGGCTATGCCCATGTACTAACCCTGACTAACACTAACCATATTTTTTGCTATTTCCCTTCCCTTCCCCATCCTCCTATCAGGATGATAAAACCTTCACCTATTTAACATAGTACTCCTTTCTTACTAATCTCCCCTTGGTTCATTAATCCTCCTATCAGGATGATAACACCTTCACCTATTTAACATAGTACTCCTTTCTTACTAATCTCCCCTTGGTTCATTCAAATCCTCCTATCAGGATGATAACACCTTCACCTGTTTAACATAGTACTCCTTTCTTACTAATCTCCCTTGGTTCATTAATCCTCCTTCCCCTCCTATCAGGATGATAACACCTTCACCTATTTAACATAGTACTCCTTTCTTACTAATCTCCCTTGGTTCATTAATCCTATTTTCCTTCTTCCCCCATCCTCCTATCAGGATGATAAAACCTTCACCTGTTTAACATAGTACTCCTTTCTTACTAATCTCCCCTTGGTTCATTCATCATTTTTACTATTTCCCTTCCCTTCCCCATCCTCCTATCAGGATGATAAAACCTTCACCTGTTTAACATAGTACTCCTTTCTTACTAATCTCCCCTTGGTTCATTACTGAAACCTATTCCAGCTCCTGCCACTCCCAGTATCTACTTGTATGTATCCTAACTATGTCTTTTCTGAACAGGTATAATAAGGAATCTTCCATCTCCTCCATACTTTTTTGCAAATCATGTATTGACCTATACACCTCTGTTGAGCTTCTAAAACTATTATATGCCCTAACCTTCATACAACTTTTTCTTCTCTTAATACTACGTTCTACTGTGTTAGCCTACTGTAAATATTGCATTGTTATCTTAAATGTTATGTACCTTTACTGCTTTGATGTTAGTTTTTTTTTTTTACTATGATAGCCCATAGCATTACTGTATTAGCATAATTCATATGTTTTAGTTTAAGCCGTCGTATTGCCCTTTTTTCTGTACATTTAGTTTAAAGTTTGGAGTTTTTCTCCCCGGGCCTCTACTGAAAATGGACATGTATCCAGTTAGACTAGCCCAGTCAATAAATGTAAAATAAAACTAAAAATTTCTAATAGTAGTTTACAATAAGCATAAGAAACCTTACCACTAGTTTAAGTACCTATCTAATTCAGAATGTACAGCCTATTAGAAAGTTCTTGCTTACAGAACTGTTTGCCAAGACATGAGATTCTGTAACACCCACACCAAGTGTACACCATTCAGAGTGCAGACAACACAGGCGTAACTCACACCTTCTTCCTCCTAATCTTAAGTTTTCCTACTGATTTTCTTGCAGCTTTAGATATTGACAGGGATTCATAAGGGTCACCACAAAGTGTTGGCTACATGTACACTTAGTATAATCTTTCTGAGAGACTAGAAAACATAAAACAATGTGGTAGGGATGTTCTTGAATACATATTGTGTACACTTAGTGTAGGCTTTATTGAATCTGTGTTTCATGAGAGCAATACAAAAATCAGACATGTTAGATGCAGGTTAAATGTTATAATCATTTAACTATGAATCATTTAATATTTATATGTACCCATGTCTTCATCTAACAATGAATCTGTCTTCATAATTCTATAATCCATTATCTTTAGTGGTGATTTTTAAATCTCATAATCTGTGACTTAACATTCTGAGGCTTCTAAGATGCTTCAGTGATAAAGAAGCTGATACTTACACTCTCAGATATTTAATTAGCTAATTATTTATTTAATTAAGTTTGTTAGCTAGGGTAGTGCACTCAGACCAAGTAGACTCTTTACAACCACAGCCTAGAGATATAACATACAACCACAAGAAAATAGAAGCCACAGTAAAATTTAGACAGATACAAAGATGCTAAAATAAGTACACATACAGAATACATACAATAAAAAGACAAGTTTGCTTACTAAATTACAGTATGTGTTTTCACATAATATAAGTTAAACAAGATGGTTAAAAAAAATTCACGTATATGTATGTATTTATGTGGAATAAAAATGGAAGAAAGCTGAATAGGCATATATTGCACATAATATGATTATTCCACTGGAAAAACACCTAATAAATTTGGAAAGTAGAGGAAACAGAATTTTTTAGAGAGACATCAATAGAAAATGAAATAAAATTGGTATCTGGTGGAGATGGGGAGGATAAGGTCATTGTGTAGGATAATACACAACAAGCATTTAAACAAGTACTGGTTCTTTTAAACTGAGACATCTGCAGCTCACTTATTAGAAATCATCTGTGTATCTGGTGAAAGGAAAGACAAACCAAGGCCGAAACAGATGGTTATGTGATTGAAGTCAGTTTTAAGAAATTGTAACCTGTCTGCAGAAGTCCTAGTAGATGAAACTTTGAATTGTCTAGCTGAACAGTTGTGGTAAAAAAAACTTTTTCTTTCAGTAATGGAAGCCCTGGTGATAAAAGACTTTGAATTGCCTAATTCGGCATTGTTGTCAAATACATTTCTTTAGCAGTGTTTAATTTGTGGAGAGGGCATTTAATAGTGTCAGCAATGAGATTTGTATTTTGCAGCTCTTCTCAGGGTTACCATTAAAGTGGCTAATGAAGTGAGCCATTTCTTTTATTTCCAGTTCTTTCTGTGGCAAACTCAGCCTGATTTACATTTAGTTTAACAAAACCCCTGGTTTTATGAAAACCTAGATATGTAAGCTGCCTGAAATTCCACATTTGATAGATGCTGCATGCAGCTAAAACTCCACAAATTAACTTAAATTTTCAGTACCATGTCATTTCCAGACTCGGAGTACAATCCACCAAGCAAAATTATTAGAGTTGTTTCTCCCTTCTTGTTTCCCAGAATTGAACAATACTGCTGTGGGACTCATGGAGGCAGGCTATGGTCAAGAGATAAATCTGTCTCCCAGCAGAGAAGATTAAGGGATATATGATGACCATTGTGGGATAGCTGCTGCATACAATAGCTGCTCTCCTGAGGGGATGGTAGTGATATCCAAATCAAGGGTACAGCCAAGGTCTACACCTCTGCTCAAGCCTCTTCATGACAAAGAAGGCCTTGAAGCATACTTGGCAACATTCAAAAAAATCACCAACCTGCAGGGTTGCGACCTTTCCATCTCGGTTCAGATTTTGGCAGCTCGTCTCATAGAGGTGTCCTGCTGTGCTTACGCTAATATGCGTAGTTTGGACTGTAGTAATTTTGATAATGTAAAAATAAAACTGTTAGCTAGAAGAGGAGTCACTTATGAAAAATCAAGCCCTTTAGGTTTACAAATAGACTTTCTGTGGGAGCAAAATGGTGCAATAAGAAGTATTTGAGCTAAAACATGTTGTAAACTTCTGATTAGAGCCAGAAGGTATTAGCAGTAATAATACAGTGGTGGAAATACTTGATATAGACACATTTATGAGAGCTTTGCCGGCTACTGTTAAGCTGTAAGTATGTCAAGTGGGCCCACAAGGTACAGAAAGCTTTGTAACTTTAGTGAAAAGGTACTGTACTATGAAAATATGTTTAGGAATCACCTAGTAAAGTAGCTGATACAACTGTGAGTAAAGTGAAGGGGACCATGCCTTCTGTTTTGTGCTTTAAATGTTGCAAAATCACATACAAGGACATATTGCAAAATAATGTACTAGGAAAAACAAATTAGAAAATCACAAACAAGCAACTTAAGAGTTGGGATAGGTGAGGAACTAAGGAATGTGACTGAGTCACAACCAAGCAGGTTGAGACTGCATTATTTTACTGCACTATTATAAAATAGATGAAGCATTTTGTAAATTCATGGGCAAAAACAACAAGGGCTAATAGGCTGTAATACCATGGTTACCTTACTGAACGCATGGTATATTTGTAAGGAGAAAGACCACTTACCAAAGACCATTGAGATTGTTTCTATCCATGGGGAGAAAAGGCATTACCTGGATAGTCTGATTTGAAAAGGTCTTGCACCCAGTATATATGTTTCCATAGCTTACCCGTGAGATAATTATTAAGAATTTCCAATTTTTAAGAGCATTTGCTAATGATGGGAGGCGATTAATGGTAATCAACCATTACAGCAAAAACTAAACTGAGGAAAATTGACTAATTTGATGGATAAATGCATGACTACTAACCTAGAGATATATAAAAGTAGGATTTCTGTAAGGCTCATGGTAACAATAGAGGGCCCTGGGAAGACCAAAGTATGGATAAATGTATCTAGAGATGGGGAGGGCCCCTGCCCTATACTATCAAACACCCAGGGAGGAGACAAGGTCGAAGAATCCAGACTCACAATATAGTTAAAGTGTAGGATGAAGGATGATGTAGAATTCCAAAGAGAGAGTGGGCCTTCATGTCAAGGAGTTAATAGAGTAATATAGAGAATCCTTTAGGATGCTAGAGCAAGCTATAGAGACACATGGAGGATTGGAATATGAAGATTCCTTTATCTTCTTTAATAGAAAAAAAGTACAGTCTTCAGAATATGGAGATAACAGAGTATCCCATTCTGTCTGGCTTCCAGTAGTAGATAGTAGGAGTGAAATAAAGATGAGTGAATGAAAAGTGAATGAAGAAGCTGTTCCTTTTATAGTTTTTCAGAAGACAGTATATTTGAGAACTTCAATGCTTTGTGAGTTAAGAGAAGTATTTATTCTGAGCAAGTGAGTGTCTGAGGTATAATGGTGCTGATAACTAAAATGTCCAGGTTATTAATGTGTTTGTCGAACTGAGAGTGATGGGGTAGTTGCCATGGTAATAGTGTTGTGTAAAGTACACAGGATAAGATTGTATGATGTCATCCTGTTTGAAAGTGGGGTAACAAGGTATCATATTGAAGTAAGAGATATAGGAGGACTGTGTACCAAATAAAAGGAATCTTAGAATAAATGATAATATGTTAAACTAGGGTATTTATTACAAGCAGAATTCAAGGTTCAGCAGTAAAGTTGTATTAGCTAATATTAGAAACACTCAAAAGTGGGAATCACATTTCATAGTATGCTGAAACCATATTACACAGTAAAAGTTAAGCACTTCTCCACATTATAGACAGAAATCCAGAATTATGGCAGGAAACAATATGGGATGATCTTAAACATAAGTAAGATTTTAATATTGATTCAAGCAAGTAAACAATCAAAATTTAATAAGACTGAGCATTGTTCTTATTCATACAACTGAACAACTGAAGTAAATATTTATTAATCATCAATGGGAAAAATATAATCTGACTTTCTTTGTAGAGCTTCAATATTGAAGCAATATTCAAATTTTAAAGCAATTATTTAACAGGCATGGAAAAATATAGCATGACTTTCCCTGCAGTATGGAACCATATGTCTTCAATGTTTATTCTCTTTGTATGTTAGTTAAAAATATTTTGGGGTAAGTGGAGAAAGGATTTTGCTATGCCTATACAGTGATGTTTCAACCAGCAAGGAGATCAAAGGCCTTAGGCCTGCTAATAAATAATTCAGTCTAGCAAGAAAAAACGTTGTATCCTGTTTAAGTGTCCATTAACTCGGCATACAGGCTCATATTAGCACATTGGTGCAACATTCCATGCATGTGACGCACAGAAAGCACCACATGCAACTACTGGTACTAGAATGCTAGATTGCACCCCCCCCAAATAAGAAGTAGATTTTATTTGTTTAATTTTTTTTAAATAGTTCACATTCCAATTTTGTGATACAGAAATCGCATGCACAAAGTTACAATTTCTATAAGTAAAAAAGTTAACTGACTAAGCTGGCTTATTTTAAAACAGCCCAGCATTCATTTATATATCTTCATGGAAAATAAAGTGATTTTACATTAGTCAAAGTTATCCTGCCTTTTTTGTTGGGCGGGGAGTACAGATGGTGTGGTGTTTGAGCTGCTAGACAGAGCAGTGAGCAGCCTTTCCCGTTGATTCAGGATGTATCAGTTTGATGGTTTCTGAAGCAGTCTGAATTAAAAGAGAACGACTTTTACCAGGAGATAGGACTTAGCTGCTACACACTTTTAATGTGGCAACAATGTTTTGTTATTATTATTATTATTATTATTACTATTATTATTATTATTACTATTATTATTCAATATTTGCTAAATTAAATTGTGATTTGTCCACAGTATCTTGTGGTTCCACTGCCAGCTGCCTTTTATGATAGTATGTTTTTGATACAGTTTGGACATGTGCTCCCATGTGTCTGAGTGTGTGCATGTGTACATGTGTGGAGAGAGACTGTAAGGGATAGACTATTTTTTGATATGAAAACTTTTTATGTTGAAAGTGGAAATGTAGTGGGGTTGCATTGTGTACACCTGATAGAAATGACAGGAAAGTCATCACTGTGCCATTTTTACTACTTGTGTATCTACTCATTAATTTCAACAGACATCTAAGGTGTATGCAATCCCTAAATTGACTGTAATCAGTCTGAGGGAGGGGCACAGGCATGTCTCCATTTTAGAAGGATGCAATTGGTTGCAATCTATTTGCCTGACATCAGGAAGATGAAAGGATCTATGTCACTTTATCCAAAATATTGTTGAAACACATATTGTTAAGGCAATATGGTCAACAATGCAGGTAATTGAAAAACTGACATAAATCCACACAACACCCAGCAACAAGATAACCAATGATTTTGCAGTGGGGAACCCCCCCCCCCATACCCTCCTGATAATTATTTATACCTACTCCACAATTGCACTACAGTGGGGAAAAGGGCAAATTCTGTGATCCTTACTGTACGGCAATCTCAGTCAGAATGGTTTGACAAACCAACTTGTTGACCATATGGGCTTCAATAAATTTTTCCTTCAATCAAATGACATAGACCCACTTGAAAATACATTACTGCAGTTATTAGTTACTTATTTGTTTGATCATAATCAATCATTGGACATATCCAGAGTCAGTATAGTGCCACTTAGTATTGGGCATGTATGTGTGTGTGTGTGTGTGTGTGTGTGTGTGTGTGTGTGTGTGTGTGTGTGTGTGTGTGTGTGTGTGTGTGTGTGTATGTTTATGCAGGGGGTTGCAGTGGGTTGTACCCTTTATGCATGACAACAATGAACTTTTAATATATTACTATGATCATTACTACTGTATTTTTCATTCATTTGATCACAATCAGACATATGAAGTGTACAGAGACAATAAAGTGGCTATAATTGGTGCACATTGGAGTTGCAGTGAATTCCACTATAAGTGCAGCAATGAGCCAAAATATGTTAATCTTATCAGTATGCATTTTGTTTTCATTTGTTCACGAAAAGACATCTGAGACACAACCATAAACTGTCAGAAACTAATGATCATGCACATCTGTTTGTGTGTGTGTGTGTGTGTGTGTGTGTGTGTGTGTGTGTGTGTGTGTGTGTGTGTGTGTTTGTGTATGTAGATGCTTCTGTGTGTGTTTTTACATGTGTGTATGCAGAGGGAAATCTAATGATACGTGTCTATATTAATATCTAATGGTATGTGTCTGATAGTGAAGACCTAAAGTACATTAATGTTATTGTTATGTTCTTCTTCTTCTTCTTTCGGCTGTTCCCGTTAGGGGTCGCCACAGCAGATCACCTGTTTCCATTTCTTCCTGTCCTCTGCATCTTGCTCTGTCACACCAACCACCTGCATGTCCTCTCTCACTACATCCATAAACCTTATCTTAGGCCTTCCTCTTTTCCTGTTACCCGGTAGCTTCATCCTTAACATCTTTTTCCCAATATACTCCGCATCCCTTCTCAGCACATGTCCAAACCAATGTAATTTTGCCTCTCTGGCTTTGTCTCCAAACCTTCCAATCTGGGCTGACCCTCTAATATACTTATTCATAAATCCTGTCCACCCTCGTCACACCCAGTGCAAATCTTAACATCTTTAACTCTGCCACATCCAGCTCAAACTCCTGCCTTTTTGTCAATGCCACTGTCTCCAACCCATATAACATAGCTGCTTTAATAATTGGCTTAAATTCTGGTGTCATTCAAAGGGGATCCAATGTCTGTCTGCCTGGGATGACATGCTGGACAAGCCACGCTAAGGGACGGCTTGCACCTGTCACCCTGGGCTTCCGGATATTGGCAAAGGCTCTTGCCACCCCCATAGTGCCTTTTTTAGGCAAGGCTCAAATTCTAAACCTACCACCCTAGAACACCAAAAAGGAAAAAAACTAAGGGTAATGCTGCTCAATGCCAGAAGTCTCAATCTCAAGATGCACACACTCGAGGCCCTTCTCAATATGGAGAACATCGATGTCTGTGCTGTGACAGAAACCTGGTTCAAGGCTCCTGAGAGCACCCCAGCACTAACAGGTTTCACCTCATATCATGCTCCGCCCCAAAATCCGGACAACACCAAGAAAGGAGGTGTCCATATTCATAAAGGACACCCACACCTCAAGGTTGGTGGCAACGCACGATGCATCAGAGACCATCCAGGTGCAATTAACCATAGGCAAGACTGCTCTGCAATTTGTAGCATGTTACAGGCCACCCTCTCAAACCCAGGAACCTCACATGGCCTTCCTGAAAACATTCGAGGGGATAAATGTATCTCCAAACACCATCATACTAGGTGACTTCAACTACCCTAATATAGACTGGGAACACTACTCAAGCCCGAACACTCTAACCCAAAGATTCCTGGAGTTCATAAACTCAAATGCCATGGAACAACTAGTCACCATCCCCACAAGAGAAGAAAACATACTTGATCTCATCATCACGAACATGGGATCAAAATGTTCAACACCGGAAGTATACCCCTCACTGGTGAGATCAGATCATAAACTAATGTTGCTGGAGGTCCTCATCCCGCCCCCACCTGAAACAAAAAAGACCACAGTGAAAAACTTCTCAAAAGCCGATTTCACACTTCTAAAAACTAGTGTGGTCTCCTTTAAGGCCCCTGAGCCAGTGGTAAACATTACTCAAACCGCTGAATCACTTACAAATGCCTTCGGCCAGCACCTACAGGACTGCATGGATCAGGCAATCCCAAACAAAACTAAGACTCTCTGTACCAAAGGCAAGCATCAAGTCTGGTGGACCCCAGCCATAAACAAGCTCTACAACAAAAGGAGAAAGCTACTACAAGATAGAGCAAAATCCTTGAAAGGTAAGACACCTTTGATCATTATAAGTAAAAAACTAAGAGCTCTCATAAAATCATCCAAGGCAAATTTTGAGAGAAAAATCACCAAGGACTCTAAAGACAATCATAAGGCCTTCTTTAGCTATGTTAGAAACCTAGGAGGAAACTCCCAGATATGCTCAGAATTAGTTCAAAATGATGTGAAAATTACTGAACCTACACACATTGCTAACATACTGGCTGACAGGTTCAGTGCAAACTCCCAAAAGGAGAGATATCTATTCCAGAGGATTGTAGCCCCCAAACATCTCCAACGCCCAGGTGAGAACTGCTCTCACTAAGGCAAAACACAGCATCCATGGGACCGGATGGTGTCCCCGGCTGTGTGCTTCATGAACTCAACGAGGAATTAAACCCACAGTTAGGACAGCTGTTTAATCTTAGCCTCACCTCAGGATCACTCCAAGGAGTGGCGCGCGGCGACTATGGTCCCACTTCATAAGGGTGGTGCCTCCACAGACCCTGGAAATTACCCCCATTAGCTTGACAAGCCTTATCTGCAAAGCCATGGAGAGGATCATAATGGAACTCATAAATAAAGACATAGGGAACTTGCAGACTTTGGATCCAACCCAGTTTGGCTTTGTCAAAGGCAGATCCTGCCTCTTAAACTTGGTTGACTTTTTCGAGACAGTCACCAAGGCCATTGATGAGGGAAAGGCAGTCCATACAGCCTACCTTGACCTGGCAAAGGCCTTCGACACAATACCCCACTCAGGTATCATCGAAAAACTCATCAGCTTGAATGTAAACCCATACATCACAAGATGGGTTGCAAACTGGCTAAGTGACAGAACCCACAGGGTCAGAGTTGCTGGAGCCATGTCAGACTCAAAGCCTGTCACAAGTGGTGTCCCACAGGGCTCAGTCCTGGGTCCACTCTTGTTCGGCATCTACTTTTCTGAAGTACAAGCAAACACAGGAGGGTTATGGCTGACAAAGTTTGCAGATGACTGCAAACTGGGCGCCATAGTCGAAAACACGTCTGACACAGATATCCTCCAGAAGGGCCTCACAGAAACAGGTAACTGGTGCCAGAGCCATGGCCTGAAGTTAAACGCCAAAAAATGCATAGTCATACCCTTTGGGAAAAACAAGGTTACCCCTAGCTACCATATAGGTGGCAATCCACTGAGCACAGAAAAAGTCATCAGGGATCTGGGGACCCAAGTTGACAGTAGCCTTTCGTTTGACACTCATGTTGCTAAAGTAGTTAGGAAAACCTTCTATATCGTCCACCTGATCATGAAGGGATTCACATCTAGATCAAGGGAGGTCATCGTCCCCCTGTACTCATCACTCATTAGACCTATGATTGAGTACAATGCCCGTTCGAATGTATCTGACCAGACACCTGCTGCAGCTTGAAAGGCCCCAAAAGTTCCTCACCAAAAGGATAAAGGGTCTCAAAAATATGTCTTATGCTGCCCGACTGAAAGAACTCCAGCTCTATTCAGTCTCATACCGCTTGCTCAGAGGTGACCTGTGCCTGACATATAAGGCCATGTCAAACCCAGATTTGATGAATATGCTTCACCTCAAAAAATCTAGATCCCTCAGAACCACAAGGTTAAACCTTGACACGGTTATAAATAGAACGTGCTGGAGGGACAGATTCATCACCCAGAGACTCCCTATGCTGTGGAACAAAATCCCGGTACATGTGAGGCAGAGCACCTTGCTGGCCTTGTTCAACAGGAATCTTGACCAATGGATGGGAGATCGCAGATATACCCCAGGGATTACTTCAGTGTCACTGCTTGACAGAGGCACAGAAAAATGATAGGCATAGTTTTTATTCAAACTAAAGGGGTGGCGAAAGCCACATAACTATGGGCTAGGCTTATAAATGCCCTTGGGCAGATAGCCTAGTATGAACCTATGAACCTATGAACCTATGGTCTCACTACCCTCTTGTAGACCTTCCCTTTTACTCTTACAGGTACTCGTCTGTCACAAATCACTCATGACACTCTTCTCCACCCACTCCATCCTGCCTGTACTCTCTTCTTCACCTCTCTGCCACACTCACCGTTACTCTGAACTATTGATCCCAACTATTTAAACTCATCCATCTTCGCCACCTCTACTCCTTGCATCCTCACCATTCCTCTATCCTCCCTCTCATTCACACACATATATTCTGTCTTAGTCCTGCTGACCTTCATTCCTCTTCTCTCTAGAGCAAATCTCCATCTCTCCAGGGTCTCCTCCAGCTGTTCCCTACTCTCACTACAGATCACAGTGTCATCTGCAAACATCATAGTCCATGGGGACTCCTGTCTGATCTCGTCTGTCAACCTGCCCATCACCATTGCAAATAAGAAAGGGCTCAGAGCTGATCCTTGATGTAACCCCACCTCCACCTTAAATGCATCCATCACTCCCACCGCAAACCTCACCGCTGTCACACTACCCTCGTACATATCCTGTACCACTCTTACATACTTCTCTGACACTCCTGACTTCCTCATACAATACCACAACTCCTGTCTAGGCACCCTGTCATATGCTTTCTCCAAGTCTACAAAAACACAATGCAACTCCTTCTGACATTCTCTGTACTTCTCCATCAACACTCTCAGAGCAAACATCTCATCTGTAGTGCTCTTTCCTGGCATGAAACCATGCTGCTGTTCACTAATCATCACATCTCTTCTTAACCTAGCTTCCACTACTCTTTCCCATAACTTCATGCTGTGACTGATCAATTTAATCCCTCTGTAGTTACTACAGCTCTGCACATCACCCTTATTCTTAAAAATCGGTACCAAAACACTTTTTCTCCATTCCTCAGGCATCCTCTCACTTTCTACGATTTCATTAAACAGTCTGGTTAAAAACTCGACTGCCATTTCACTTAAACACCTCCATAGGTTCATAGGTTCATAGGTTGGTACTAGGCTATTAGCCCTAGGGCCTATACAAGCCTAGCCATAACAATTCCCTGGCTATTTCTTCCCACATTATTTACTTTCCTGGACCCCTGTCTAGCAGGGTGACTGACGTGATCCCTGGGGTGAATTCACTCTCCATCAACACTTCCATGCTTCCACAGGTATGTCATCTGGACCAGCAGCCTTTCCATTCTTCATTCTCTTCATAGCTATCCTTACTTCCTCTTTGCTAATCCATTGCACTTCATGATTCACTATCCCTACATCATCCAACCTTCTCTCCCTCTCATTCTCTTCATTCATCAACCCCTCAAAGTACTCTTTCCATCTCCTCAACACACTCTCCTTGCTTGTGAGTATGTTTCCCTCATTGTCCTTTATCACCTTTACCTGCTGCACATCTTTCCTAGCTCGGTCCCTCTGTCTAGCCAATCGGTACAGGTCCTTTTCTCCCTCCTTAGTGTCCAACCTTTCATACAACTCTTCATATGCCTTATCCTTAGCCTTCACTACCTCTCTCTTTGCCATGCACCTCATCTCCTTATACTGCTGTCTACCTTCTTCATCTCTCTGACAATCCCACTTCTTCTTTGCCAACCTCTTTACCTGTATACTCTTCTGTACTTCCTCATTCCACCACCATGTCTCCTTGTTGTCCTTCCTCTGTCCTGATGAGATACAAAGCACCTTTCTAGCAGTCTCCCTTACTAGCTATTGTTATACATTAATTTATTCATTTGATCACACTCAGACTTCTAAGGTGAATACAGTCAGTAAAGTGTCTGTAATGCATGAGCCCAGAGACAGTTTCTGGATTAAACTAACTGACATCTGCTGACATTTGATCCCAGTTAAACAGTCACTGATGTGGATTATCAGGGCCACTGTGTATGTTAGAGAAAACAATCTTCAGTACATTACTGTCACTATTCCTATTTTTCTACTTGATCAAGTGTATAGAGACAATAAAGTATGTGAAAAGTGAGGGTAATAAAGCAGTCTATGGATGAAGGTGATTGACCACAGCTGTAATGTGATCACAGGTAAACAGACAGCCTGGTTTAAAATGGCCAGTGTGTGTATAATTCAGTAAAGTAATCTGAAATTCATTAATGTCAGTATTATTATTTTTTATTTGATCACAGTTTGGAATTTGTGGCATATATTGTCAAAAATGCGACTGTGAAGAGCTGGCGATGAGGTTGTCTGAGGATGAAAGTGAATGGCTCCAGCTGTCGTTTGGTGACTGTTAAACATTTGTCAATCTGGTATGGCAGGGGTAGTGTGTGTGTTTTGAGTAATATAAGCTAAACTACATTGTTATGACTATTGTTTATATTTGATCAGAATCTGACATCTGAGATGTATACATTCAGTAACTTCACTTTAATGAACATGGACTGAGGATGATATGTTTTCAATAACATCACTTTAATAAACATGCACTGAGGGTGGTATGTGGATGAAAGTATATTTATTTTATTTATTTATTTTATTTATTTAAATTTGTTGACAGGGAGTGTCCGACTGGACGTAGGTCCATTTTCAGCGGATGCCCGGGGAGAAAAGCTCCACAGTTAAAATAAACAGACAGTATATACATTGGATTACATAGTGAATAACAATTTACATAGCAATTACTTACAACATATTTACAGATGAAGAACATAGTACATCAGTAGACAACTAGAATCATTATCTGTGAAGTGCATACCAGACGTTAACAAATGTTACAAGAAGAAGAATTTGTTACTGCTAAACATATATTGGTCTGGCTTAGGAGGGTTAGTGAGTATATATGTAAAATAGAGTTAGGATATTACAGCTCCCTCACTGGATCCCCTTCAATTTGCTTATCAAGAGAACCGGTCAATGTATGATGCAGTTAATATAGGCCTGTACTATATCTTGCAACATCTTGACAACCCAGAGACATATGCAAGGATTCTATTTGGGGGCTTCAGCTCTGCATTTAATACAATTCCAGAACTTCTTCACTTGAAACGCTCTCAGCTTTCTGTTCCTGTTTTCACCTGTCAATGGATCACTAATTGTTTAACCAATAGGAAACAGTAGGTGAAACTGGGGAAACTTATATCTAGCTATTGCATGATCAATACAGGCGCCGCCCCAGGGATGTGTGCTCTTCCCACTGCTATTCTCCC